>NC_085871.1:3912500-3942500 GCF_034702125.1 Engraulis encrasicolus
ATAGCAAACAAATAGCATTAAGAGGTCTGGGAGGAGAAACACACAAAAATGAACAAAAATAGAGACAAAAGATGTGAAGAAAGAAGAAGAAGAAGAAGAAGAAGAAGAAGAAGAAGAAGAAGAAGAAGAAGAAGAAGAAGAGGAAGAAGAAGAAGAAGGCCCTGCCATGGTGTAACAGTAGGGGTGGGTTAGCAGTAGCACTGGGTTACTACGCCGGTGTGTCACAACCCAGCCCTGACCTGTCCTGCAGTCCGAGGTGCAGTGACTGGCCTTGCGTACACTAGCCAACGTTCTCCCTGCACTGCTGCCATCTGGTGGCCATGTTCTGAACTTCACCACACCACCAGAAGCCAATCACCAACCATGGCCTTGCTACAGCTGCGTCCATTTCACTCATCAGACTCTGCTTTAAAACCCAGCCAAGGACTAGTGTCATTGCAAGATTGTTGCCTACAACTCCGAATGGTTCTCTGCGCTGATCATGTTCATGCCTTGCCAAGTTTTTCCTGTTCCATGCCTCATTGCGCCACGTGAGTTTTGTCTGTGATTTTTTGAAGTATTTTCTGGACTCTTGCCTCGTATTTTTCAGATTTTTTTGTTCTACTTTTTGGAAGTGCATTTTGACCTTTTTTGCTACACGAGTGCTTTTCAGTTTTTGAGCTGTGAGATTCTGCCACGTGAGCTTTTCCTCAGTTTTGGACAATTTTGGGATTTTTGCCCCTTTTCTTTGCCTGTGATTTTTCTCATTTTTTGAAACCTGCTGCCACGTGTGCCTATCCTATGTTTTGAAGATTTTTGTGTTCGCCAATCTATTTTTGCCTTCCTGTGATCTGAACTCTGACCGTTTTTTTGACTACGTTTTTGCCTACGCCCCCTGTGCCTCTGCCTGTGAACTGCCTATGCCTCGACCCATGCCTGCCCTTGATGTTGAATTGCCTCACCCCTGTCTGCACCGTTGCCTTGAAATAAACACACTTTGATTGAATTTTTTGTCTCCAGTCTGCTCCTGGGTTCCCTAGCTTTCTTCAGGCCACACGGCCCTGACAGAACAATCTTGCCAACATGAACCCAGCAGACCTGGAAATGGTGAAGAATGCTGTAAAGGAACAGGGAGTCATGCTAGGAACTCACCAGCAAGGCATTGTTCAAGTTAATAGTAACCTGGAGACTGTTGCTGAGCAACTTAACTCCCTCTCTGCACAGGTGCAACAGCTTTTGTCCAATGCTTCTCAGCCCCAGCCGACCCCCCCACAAGCGAGCCCAGCTCCACCCTCACCGGCCACACCCTCCCCATTCAGAGAACCTAGGCTGCCTGCTCCTCAGCCCTACGATGGTAACCCCGACAACTGCCGTTCATTCCTCTCACAATGTTCTCTAACCCTGGAACTCCAGTCTCTTGCTTTTCCAACAGAACGTTCCCGAGTAGCCTACCTCATCACCCTCCTCACTGGCAGGGCCCGGGAATGGGGAACTGCTGTCTGGGACGCCAATGCCACCTGCTGCTCATCCTACAAGAGCTTCACTGATGAGATGAGAAAGGTATTCGACCGCTCCCACGCAGGCAGGGAGGCTGCAAGAGAGATCATGGCCCTCCGTCAAGGTACCCGTTCCGTTTTTGATTATGCCATTGAGTTCCGCACTCTGTCTGCCTCATGTAAATGGAATGATGACGCCCTGTATGATGCTTTCCTGAATGGCCTGAGTGATTCAGTAAAAGATGAACTTGTCCCAAGGGAGTTACCCTCTGAGCTTACAGAACTAATGGACCTGGCTGGACGCATTGATGCTCGTATCAGGCAGAGGAACCGGGAGAAGACTTCAGCCTATCTTCGACCGGGTGTGAAGGCTCCTCCACCTGAACTTCCACCTCCTGAACCAATGCAAATTGATCGTGCTCGGGTAACCCCTGAGGAGCGCCAACGCCGACGAGACACAGGTGCCTGCTTCTATTGCGGAAAGGTGGGTCATTTTGCTCTTACCTGCCCCCTAAAAGACAAGGCCCGCCAGTGAGAATAGGGGGCCTGGCGGGCGCGACCACCGACCCCTCCCCTGCCCAACGCACCTACCTCTCCATCTCCCTTTTGCATGAGGACAAGAGTCATGCTCTTCAAGCTCTTATTGACTCAGGTGCTGACCGTAATTTAATTTGCTTGGCTACAGCACAAAGACTGGGAATTCCTCTATCCCGCCTTGAGAACCCCCTCTCTGTCCTAACCCTCAATGGCAATAGCTTGGGCACAATCACCCATAGAACTATCCCTGTTACATTAAGAATCTCAGGAAATCACTCAGAGTTGATCTCCTTCCATGTCATGAAGAATCCCCATGTTCCCATAGTTCTTGGATTCCCTTGGTTGTCTGTGCATAACCCCCATATCAACTGGTCTGACAACAGCATTTTGGGATGGAGTGCATTCTGTTTATCCTCATGCCTGGGCTCTGCTTTCACTACTGTCCATCCCTCCTTAGCTGCTGATGAGTTCCCTGATCTATCTAATGTCCCAGAGGAGTATCTAGACCTTAAGCCCGTGTTCAGCAAGTCCCAAGCTGTATCCCTACCCCCTCATAGGCCTTATGACTGTGCCATTGAACTCCTTCCTGGCTCTTTTCCACCCAAGGGCAGTCTGTATTCCCTCTCCCCCCCTGAAAGAGACGCCATGAAGAAGTATATTTCAGACTCTCTGGCTGCTGGAATCATCCGCCCATCGTCATCACCTGCTGGAGCTGGCTTCTTTTTCGTGGGGAAGAAGGATGGATCCCTCCGGCCATGTATTGACTATCGAGGCCTAAATGACATCACAGTCAAGAACAGGTACCCCTTACCACTCATGTCTACTGCTTTTGAACTCATCCAAGGAGCCTCTGTTTTTTCTAAACTTGACCTAAGGAATGCCTACCACCTAGTAAGAATCAGGGAGGGTGATGAATGGAAAACCGCCTTCAACACCCCTACTGGTCATTATGAATACCTGGTGGTCCCTTTTGGTTTGACCAATGCCCCAGCTGTTTTTCAAGCTCTTGTCAATGATGTACTGCGAGACTTCCTGAATGTTTTTGTTTTTGTTTACCTCGATGATATCCTTATATTTTCACCCTCCCTTGAAGCCCATAGGCACCATGTCAGGCAAGTTCTACAGCGGCTGCTGGAGAACAAACTCTTTGTAAAGGCTGAGAAATGTGAATTCCACAAAGATACTGTATCCTTCTTGGGCTTTGTCCTCTCCCCCTCCAGGATACAGATGGACCCCCTGAAGCTGAAGGCAGTTAAGGACTGGCCCACACCTACTACAAGGCGAGCCCTCCAACAGTTCCTGGGGTTCGCAAATTTCTACCGGCGGTTTATCAGAGGCTACAGTTCCGTGGCTGGACCTCTCACCGCACTCACGTCCACCAAGACCTCCTTCCATTGGAGTAGGGGGGCTGAGAAGGCATTTGCAGACCTAAAAAGTAGGTTCATTTCTGCACCCATTCTGACCATTCCTGACCCGTCTGTCCAATTTGTAGTGGAGGTTGACGCCTCTGAGTCAGGTGTGGGGGCCATACTGTCACAGAGGTCTTCCAAGGACAACAAAATGCATCCATGCTCCTACTTCTCTCACCGCCTCTCTCCTGCAGAGAGAAATTATGACATTGGGGATCGGGAGTTACTAGCTGTCAAGATGGCATTAGAGGAGTGGAGGCATTGGCTGGAAGGGGCTAGCCCTCCTTTTATTGTGTGGACAGACCACAAGAATTTAGAGTATCTCCGTACTGCCAAGCGCCTGAATGCTAGACAAGCAAGATGGTCTCTTTTCTTTTCACGGTTTTAATTTTTCCCTCTCTTACCGTCCTGGGTCCAAGAACACTAAAGCTGATGCCTTGTCCAGACAATTCTCCTCAGCTACGGAACCCCACTCCCTGCAGACCATCCTTCCTCCAAGATGCCTGGTGGGGGCAGCCATGTTGGGGATTGAGGTCATCGTCCAGGAGGCCCTGAACCAGGAACCCGGACCAGGTAATGGGCCCCCTAACTGTCTCTTTGTGCCTTCAACTGTCCGCTCTCAGGTGCTGGAATGGGGACACAGTTCTAAGGTCGCCTGCCATCCAGGGTCCGAGAGAACTCTGGCAGTGATCGAACAGCGTTTTTGGTGGCCCTCCATGAAGAGCGATATTCAGACATTTGTGGCCGCCTGCGACGTCTGCACCAGAAACAAGTCAGGTAATAGACCCCCAGCGGGCCTCCTGAGACCTCTCCCTGTCCCTCATCGTCCTTGGTCACACATTGCTGTGGATTTCGTGACTGGGCTACCCAAGTCTGAGGGCAACACATGTATTCTGACTGTGGTGGACAGATTCTCTAAGGCAGCCCACTTCATAGCTCTGCCCAAGTTGCCGTCTGCTAAGGAGACTGCTGAACTATTGATCATCCATGTCTTCCGCCTACATGGCCTACCCTTTGATATTGTCTCCGACCGTGGCCCGCAGTTTTCTGCCCAGTTCTGGAAAGCATTCTGTAAACTAATTGGTGCCTCTCCCAGCTTGTCTTCAGGTTTCCATCCACAGACCAATGGACAGACAGAGCGGGCAAACCAAAAGCTGGAAGTTGCACTCCGGTGCATGACCTCCCAAGACCCCACGTCATGGAGCAAGACACTTCCCTGGGTGGAATATGCGCACAACACCCTGCCTACGTCTGCCACGGGCCTCTCCCCATTCCACTGCTGTCTGGGATACCAGCCCCCGCTGTTCCCTTCACAGGAGGAGGAGGTCGCCGTTCCTTCAGCTCAGGCCTTTGTGCGTCGCTGCAAGAAAACCTGGGCCCGGGCCAGAGGTCAACTCCTGCGTTCTGCGGCTGCCTACAAGCACCAGGCAGATAAACGCCGGTCCCCTGCTCCGAGGTACAAGGCAGGCCAGAGAGTGATGCTCTCCACTCGGGACCTTCCCATTAAGACCACTTGCCGCAAGCTGCACGCCCGATTCATCGGCCCATTCACCATAACCAAGGTAATCAACCCATGCTCTGTCCGTCTTCGTTTACCTTTGACTATGCGCCGCATTAATCCCTCGTTTCATGTCTCTCAACTCAAACCCCTTGTCTCGAGCCCCCTGTCCCCTGTTCCAGCCCCCCTCCTCCTCCCAGGGTTGTTGATGGCGGTGAGGTGTTTGCTGTGAGTCGGCTCCTGAAGGCCAGGCGGCGTGGCAGAGGTTTCCATTACCTGGTTGATTGGGAGGGCTACGGTCCGGAGGAGCGCAGCTGGGTCCCTGCCCGGTTTGTGGTGGACCGCACCCTGATCGCTGACTTTCACCGGCGGCATCCTGAGGTCCGAGCTGGGACGCCTGGTGGCGTCCGTAAGAGGGGGGGTCCTGTCACAACCCAGCCCTGACCTGTCCTGCAGTCCGAGGTGCAGTGACTGGCCTTGCGTACACTAGCCAACGTTCCCCCTGCACTGCTGCCATCTGGTGGCCATGTTCTGAACTTCACCACACCACCAGAAGCCAATCACCAACCATGGCCTGGCTACAGCTGCGTCCATTTCACTCATCAGACTCTGCTTTAAAACCCAGCCAAGGACTAGTGTCATTGCAAGATTGTTGCCTACAACTCCGAATGGTTCTCTGCGCTGATCATGTTCATGCCTTGCCAAGTGTTTCCTGTTCCATGCCTCTTTGCGCCACGTGAGTTTTGTCTGTGATTTTTTGAAGTATTTTCTGGACTCTTGCCTCGTATTTTTCAGATTTTTTGTTCTACTTTTTGGAAGTGCATTTTGACCTTTTTTGCTACACGAGTGCTTTTCAGTTTTTGAGCTGTGAGATTCTGCCACGTGAGCTTTTCCTCAGTTTTGGACAATATTGGGATTTTTGCCCCTTTTCTTTGCCTGTGGTTTTTCTCATTTTTTGAAACCTGCTGCCACGTGTGCCTATCCTATGTTTTGAAGATTTTTGTGTTCGCCAATCTATTTTTGCCTTCCTGTGATCTGAACTCTGACCGTTTTTTTGACTACGTTTTTGCCTACGCCCCCTGTGCCTCTGCCTGTGAACTGCCTATGCCTCGACCCATGCCTCCCCTTGATGTTGAATTGCCTCACCCCTGTCTGCACCGTTGCCTTGAAATAAACACACTTTGATTGAATTTTTTGTCTCCAGTCTGCTCCTGGGTTCCCTAGCTTTCTTCAGGCCACACGGCCCTGACACGGTGACCTGGGTCATTTGCCAATCCTTCCCCGTCTCTCTCCTCCGCTGCCTTGTCAAAAATAAAGGCAAAACAGCCCTAAAAACTATTTGAAGAAGAAGACGAAGATGATGAAGAAGAAGGATCTCGCTGAGCAAAAAGGACATTTTTCCCGTTCTTATTTTTTTTTTTGGCTGGAGATGAATGTGCGGAGGAGATGGAGGAATCCATTTAGACTCTAGTCAGAGATGATGGGGCATGTCATCTAGACTGCAGACTGTCATGAATCCTCATTCCTGCCTCTCACACCCCTCTAGGACACATTACGTCTGGCCAGAAGCCTCTATTTATTCTCTTATCCTCCTATCTTTGGATATTATCTGTTGTTCCCTCGTTCTCTCCATTTCATCTTTGCTTCTGTCTTAATGGAGTCTCTTCCTCTTCCCCTTTCTTTGTACATCTCCTTTTCTATTTCACATACAGTGAGTCCAATATGTATTTGATCCCTTGCTGATTTTGTTGGTTTACCTACTAACAAAGACATGATCAGTCAATAAATGTTATGATAATATGTATTCTAATATGGAGAGACAGAATATCAAAAAGAAAATCCAGAAATTAACTTAGGAGAATATATATTAATTTATTTCCATTTCATCGAGCAAAATAAGTATTTGATCCCCTGCCAACTGATTACAGTTCCGGGCCTACAGACCAGATGGGCACTTCCGATCAACTTGTCATCTGAATTAAAGACACCTGTACATACTAACATGCATAAAAGACACATTGAATCAGCAGAATCAGTCCATAGTATGAGTGAATCAGTCACACTCCAACCTCACCAGCATGGGAAAGACCAAAGAGTGGTCAAATGATATCAGGGACACAATTTTAGACCTGAACAAAGATTAAATGGGCTGCAAAGCCACAAGAAAGAGACTGGGTATTAATGACCCAGCTGTTGATGCATTTCTTCCAAAATGTGAGGAATACAAAATGACTATCCATCAGCCTGTCTGGGGTTCTATACAAGATTTGACCTTTTGTAGGGATTTGATAATCATGAGAACAGAAAGAAATCACCCTAGAGCTATACGGTATGAACTAGGCAATGATATCAAAGCTACTGACCAAAATCACTGAGAAAACTACTGGTAGCACTTAATGCCACAGAGGTTTAAATTCCTGTAGTGCACACATGGTACCTTTACTTCAGAAGGAACCTGTGCAGTCCCACTTGAGGTTTGCCAACGGACATCAGACTGATTTAGGATATGATAAGGAGGTGCTGTAGTCAGATGAAACCAAAATCAAGATGTTTGGCATTATCACAATTCAATGTGTTTTGAAAAAGAGTACTACTGTCTATGATCCCAAGAACACCATCCTCACCATCATGCATGAAAGTGGTATCATTATGGTTTGAGGGTCTGTGTGTGGCCAAGGCACAGGACAACTTCACATCGTCAACGAATGGATGGAGGGAGACATGTAATGTGTAATCCTGAGTGCAAACGTCCTTCCCTCCACCACTACACTGAAGGGTGGGCCATTTTTGGATCTCCCAACATGACAATAATACACAACATACAGTCAAAGCAACGAAGGAGTGGCTCAATAAGAAGCATATTCAAGTCGTGAAGTGGCCTAGACAGTCTCCAAATATTAACCCTATAGTAATTCTATGGAGAGAACTGAACCTCCCATTTGCCAAGCTACAGCCACAAACCATTGATGTTTTATAGATAATGTGCAAAGACAAATGGGCAAAAATATTTTCTACTAGGCCTATATGCACACACATTGTCATCAACTAAAAGAAGCATCTGACCTCAGTGCTAGACAACTAGGGCTTTGCCACAAAACACTTTATCTTCTTTAGCTAGAGGGGTCAAATACTTATTTGCCTAAATAAAATACAAATAAATTAAAATATATTATTTTAAGTTATTTTCTGGAATTTATTTTTGATATTCTGTCTCTCCATGTTTGAATACATATTATCATAAATTTATAGACTGATCATGTCTTTATTAGTGGGCAAACCGGCAAAATCAGAAAGGGATCAAATACATATTGGACTCACTGTATACTCTCCTCTCTTCCATATAGCCCTTATGAAGGCTCTTTCCACTCTCTGCATTTCTCTTTCCGTTCCCTTTATTTGTCTCCCTTTCTCCTGATCCTTTACTTCTCCTTGTGAGGCCTCCCCATTTTTTCCTCTTTTCTTTCTTTCTCCTCTACTGGCATATTGTTTTCCTTCTTTCTCCTTTTCCACATGTTTCCTCTCTGTCTATTAACATTTGCTGTTGTCTCTATTTTACTTCATCCTCCTTTCTCAAAATTCCATGTTCTCATGTTTTTTTTGTATCTATTTTGTCCCAATCTGCTACTGGCTCTCTATCTGCATCGCTCCTCTGTTTAGATTATTTTTTCCTCTTTCCCTCCATTTTTCCACTCATCGTTGTCTTTGCCTTATCTCACCTGTTCTTCCCCTCTCTATACAGTATGGCTCTTTATGATTACTATGTCTACAGTATGCATGCCTCTTTCAACCCTGTCTTCATTTCTCCTTCTGTATGTTATTTTTCCTTTGCTCTTATCTTTCCCTATTTGTTCTGCCATTTTTGCCATGACCTAATGAAATACTCCGCCCCTCTTTGCATCTCTCTCTCTCTCTCTCTCTCTCTCTCTCTCTCTCTCTCTCTCTCTCTCTCTCTCTCTCTCTCTCTCTCTCTCTCTCTCTGATTCTCCTCATCTTTGCCCACGGTTGATGGATCCTCTTGGTTTCATCCTCCTCGCACATCTATCATTCCTTCTTTCTCTTTTCCCTCCTTTATCTACAGTATATGACTCATTTTCTCTATCTGTTATGCTCACACGTCTACCTTCTCTCTGCAAGCGTCATTCTCTCTTTTTCTGTATCCCCCCCTTTCTTTCTCCTCTTCTTCCTTATCTCTGTGCAGTTTGCATCTCTCCATCTCTTTTTCTGCAAGTCTCCTTCTGTCTTCTTCCTCATCCTTCCTCTATTCCTATATATTTATCCCTCTCTCTTTGTTTTTCTTTCTACTGCATCTTTTTCTCTGCATCCATTCCATCTTTTTAGTCCTCTTCTCCCACATATCTCTCACTCTCTTGGGCAATACTTCTCTCACTCTCCTTGTTTTTCTATCATTGCCTTTTCCATACATCTCTCTCTTTCTCGCTCTCTGCATCTTTGTCTTTGTCTCTTCACCTGCTTCCTTTCTTCATCTCTCTGCTCTTGCCCCCATATTTATCACATCTCTCTTTTCTCATCTCCATCTCATCTTCTTTGGCCTCTCCACTTCTTTCCTCCCATCTTTGTGTCTCCCTCTTTTCCTCTTCTTCTATTTGCCGTCACTCCTGTGTCCACATCCCTTTATTCTGCAATGCCTCTGCTGCTGGAGGAGAGCCTGTACGCCATAACAACCCCCCTGTCATAACAGAGCCATCGACTGACATGGGCCTAATCAAGCCAATGGATGGATGAATGGATGGATGGATAGGGAGATGGATGCTGAGCGACAGAATGTGCTGAAACAAGAGAGACCAGAGTGACAACTTAAGAGCTCTCTCTCCCTCCTTCTCTCTGCTTCTGTAGCTCTGTCTGTCTGTCTGTCTGTCTGTCTGTCTCTCTCTCTTTCTCTCTCTCTCTCTCTCTCTCTCTCTCTCTCTCTCTCTCTCTCTCTCTCTCTCTCTCTCTCTCCCTTCCTCCCTCCCAGTCCATGTGCTGTCATACAAGAAACAAAAGAGCTCTTGCTGCCTTGCTTGTTGTCTGTCTGCCGTGTTGCCCATGACGAGAGACAATGGCACTGGCGCAAAAACAAATAATTCCAGGAATCTATCATCCCTCGACTGAGTGAATGAGTCAATTGCTCACACACACTGACATGGACCGGCCATTGTCAGGTGAATTATGGCTGTCAGAGTGGGGTGAGAATTGAGGCCTTGACTGCGGCTGCGGCTGTAGCTGGATGCTATAGTGAATATATGTGTGTGTGTGTGTGTGTGTGTGTGTGTGTGTGTGTGTGTGTGTGTGTGTGTGTGTGTGTGTGTGTGTGTGTGTGTGTGTGTGTGTGTGTGTGTGTGTGTGTGTGTGTGTGTGTGTGTGAGAGAGAGAGAGAGAGAGAGAGAGCAACAATGAAAGACACATGCATTTGTGGTTGTGAGGGTGTGTGTGTGTGTGTGCGTGCGTGTGCGTGTGCGTGTGCGTGTGCGTGTGCGTGTGCGTGTGCATGTGCGTGTGCGTGTGTGTGTGTGTTTGATGGATAGGCGCAGAGGTCTCTACAGCCAAAACCCGTTGTCAGCCTCATTGAATTGGTTTCAAAGTTCTTGTTAGCCTTTTCTCTGACATTTGAGTCACTCAGATCCCTTGTGATTTGCAGCCAACACATTGATTACACTACCCAAAAGAGATTTAACAAATGACTTTCAATTGTTGTGTTTTTATAAGGAGAGAACAAATAATACAAATGAGTCCGAATGCATAATTGATGTAGATTTACGTCAATAATTGCAGCCAGTTCCTTGCAGCCACACGGTTCCTTCCATGCTTTGATCTCAACCTGGAGATATTTCTCTCAAGCAGGGGCGTAGCAGCGAATTGTGGACCCTACAATCAGCTCCAACAACCTCGTTGTTTTGTGCTTTAGTCTCTGTATGTCTTTGAATGTCTGTTCATGTTTTTGTTTTATGTTACATGTTCTGTAAAGCGTCTTTGAATATTTAGAAAAGCGCTATACAAAATTGTTGTATTATTATTAGGGCTGGGACTCGATTAAATTTTTTAATCGCATTAATCTATAGGCTTTGAAATTAATTAATCAAATTAATCGCATTTTAATCGCATTTAAATATCTGACTTGAGAACAGTAAATAATATATTCTGTCACATGGAATTTGAATAATTACAATAAATAAGCTTAATCTAAGAATATTATTCATTTTTAAAAGAAGAGAGAACTCCTCTCAATTTCAGCAGGCTGTTCACCATCAGGCGTAATACTGCCCTCCATTCGTCTAATCCAGAACTATGTAGCTATATTACACTGCAATTTTTTTTTTTTAATCGTGTTAATTAATCAATTGAATCACGTGATTAATTAATTGAAATTAATGCATTAATGTCCCAGCCCTAATCATAATTATTATTATTATTCAGTCACACGGTACCTCTCTGTTTGACACCCCTGCTCACAGGGCTGCTGACAGGGCTGGGACAAAGTCATCTGAAGCCCCCCACCCCCAAAAATCTTCCCAACCAATATATGAAGAGTTTATTTGCAAAACGGTGTGTCCACTATTTTTGACTTCTGCATTTTACTATTGAAAATGACTGCTCAGAGGTCCTATATCACCTACTGTATGTGTGAATTCTTGACATTCAAATATTTGGAGAACATACTTTTTCAACCTATACAAAATGCATTTTGCAATGCAATGCAAATTGATACAAAAATGTCAAATTTCCAACATTCTACTCTTACATATACTACATATAAACTCTTCATATAGTGTGCAATGTAATAAGGCGGGCCTAGGCTATCATCCCCCCACCCCCACAGCAGCTCATATGGGAATGGCGTGGCCTTGTGCCCATCAACCTCTGAGAAGACCAAACTTATCTTTGATGTTTCAATGTGCAGAGAGAGTGGGTGATCAATATAGAGTGAAATGTTCATACAACCCTGTGTCAATCAGCATGTTAGGAAGGTCATAAACTGCATAGAAATGGATCCTACACAGATGCTGTACACCATGAACATATAATAATATAAACCAGATCCTCTCTATGTACAGAACATCAATATTGCATTCCTTTTCAATCTGCCATTAGCCTATGTATTGTGTTTTAAGACCATACCATGGGGATCGTGCTTTGAATTTAATTGAAAACAAAATCCTTCAACTGAAGCTAACAGACAGCATTTGCTATTTTCGAGCTCAGCTCGATTGTGGACGTTTTCCAATCCAAACAGGTGTTGTTTTCCTCGAGTAGGCACATGTACAGCAAAAACATCCATTTATCTTCACGCTAGAGTCTGGATATCTTCAATCATGTCGCTGTTGTTTTGCTACATGTAGCCTTCAGCTTCGCTCACTGTTGTGGCCAGACCCTGTTTACCTCAGCTCAAGAGAAGGGAATTATGGGTACCCATCCATCACGCGGCTGACTAGCCAACAGCTAGTTAGGCCTACACATCCATTTTAATTGGGCAAACTTTTTTGTGCGTGTCATCTTTGTGTCTGTTGGGCTGTTTAGTAAGGGTTAACGTTCGGCGAGAAGGTCGCTACCGTGGAATAGCAGCACGACAGAGAGAATCTTTAGACCCCGACGCGGAGCGGAGGGGTCTTGTTCTCTCTGAAGTGCTGCTATTCCACAAAGCGACCGACTCGCCAAAAGTTAACCCGCTTATTATATGGATATACTTAAATGATTCACACATGGCGGGGACATTTCTTTAGACCTATTTAATGTTAAGATTGTTGCTGCGCAAAACAAAACAGTGCCGTTGTGGAACACCGCTAGGCAACAGCTAGGTAGCCAGGACAACAGGTGTTGTCTATCACAGCAGCTGATTAGAGTGACAAAAGACCGGACCCCCTGCGGAGTGATATGAAACATTCGCTTTAGCCACTGACTTGTATACAAGCCAGTGGCTTTAGCAGTGAACGTAGGCCTAGGCCTATTGTTGCCATTGACAGCGGTAGCCAGGACAACGGGTGCTGTCTATCACAGCAGCTGATTAGAGTCTTGTTGAAAAGTCGCTTTAGCAGTGAAAAGTCTTGTTGCCATTGACAGCGGTCTGTTATAGACCAACCCGTCCGTTATCGAAAAATAACAGACGTCCGAACGTTGGGGAGCCCCGTTGAAATGAATGGAGCATTCGACAGATGACGTCACAACCATATAATAAGCTTGTATAACAGCCTGCAGGTGTGATGGGCTAATTGAGCACTATGTTGCACATTTCAAACAAGTAAACAAGTACACAAACAAAGGAATGCTTTTTTTCTTAGGTCCCAGAGATATATGGAAGGGCCTACTTAAGATGTTTAAACACACTTATAACCTACATGTGACATACACAGTATAACACACATTATGGGCCTGGTAGAAAATATTGTGGTACAGCATATGGAGACTGTGGCAGAATGTTTGTTTTTCCTTCTCAGCCATAATCTCATCCCCTCCCTGCAGGATTCATACACGGCTTCCTACACCACAGCCTCATTTTTGGATGGTTTCTTCCTTGCATCTACAGTACGGTAGTCAGCGTGGAGAGTGGGGATGGTTGGGGTTGTGAGTGATGTTAGCGGCAGTAGAGGTTGCGGTGGTGGCAGTGAGGTGATTAGTTTAGCTTCTTAGCGCGGCGGCACTGCCCCATGGGAAATATGCACAGAAAAAGGGGCTTCAAACGGAGGATTAGTGCCTGCCAAGCAGACAGTGCGAGCCCCAGGTTCAAGAGGAGATAAAGGTGGGGTGAACAGGGCTAAGGCTGGCTAGGGGGAGAAGGTGGCCATTTTGTGGCGATTTTTTTTTCATCCCAGTTTGCTTCTAGGGGACATACAGTAGTTTTGGAGGAGAAAATGTCTTCCCCTCCTCACGTTTGCAGCTGTGTGTGTGTGTGTGTGTGTGTGTGTGTGTGTGTGTGTGTGTGTGTGTGTGTGTGCGTGCGTGCGTGCGTGCGTGCGTGCGTGCGTGCGTGCGTGCGTGCGTGCGTGCGTGCGTGCGTGCGTGCGTGCGTGTGTTTGTGAATGTGTGCATCAATGGGAATGTTAAGAATCCACTTTAAAGTGCTTTGAGTGTTCTGGGTATACAAAATGTATTATTAAAAAAGTATTCCCCTTAACCACTACCAAATCCAAAATATTGTTATGTTGGATGCTCTCTGAACACAGTAAATTGACAGCACAAGGCCTGAAGAAGATTGTGTTTGGTTCTTAGAATTTAAACTGCATGACTTTGTTTGTGACCAACAAATGGAACCATGAATCTCTTTTCTAATGGTGCATTTCTCAGTCCTCTCTTATTTGGACATTATGTTCAATGCTCATTCTGTCAGATAAATCATTGGAAGGCTGTCAGTGATCCATAGCAGCACCAAAACCATCCACAATTCCAACATAGACACAGCTTGTGGAGTTTACTAATGTGAAGAAGTGTGTGTGTGTGTGTGTGTGTGTGTGTGTGTGTGTGTGTGTGTGTGTGTGTGCGTGCGTGCGTGCGTGCGTGCGTGCGTGCGTGCGTGCGTGCGTGCGTGCGTGCGTGCGTGCGTGCGTGCGTGCGTGCGTGCGTGCGTGTGTGTGTGTGTGTCAGGGTTGCACCACTTCAATAGAGGCCCTTTTAAAACCGTTCTATTTTTTATTCGTGTTGATTCTGACAACGGCATTTCCAGGTACACGCAGAATGAAAAAGTAAATAAAATAAAAATGCAGATCAGAAGATGAAAGTGATTGCTTTTATACTATATATAGCTCTAAGACCAAAATGAAAGTGCACTTTCTAGTACGAAAATGCAATTTAAAATTCTTTCCTGGTAGCTCGATGCCCTCTGAGAGTGCACTTTAAAAATATGTAATGCTATTTTAGGTCCTTCCCTGCCTATTACATCTGTCTAAGACGGCTTTGATGCCGAGGTCCACAGAGACTCTGCAAAAATTTGCAATACATGTTGAAACCCCTCTCGCAGTCAGCTTAGGAGCCATGCCTTACACGATATGCAGTATGTAACGCATTACTGTTACACTATTTGACTACAACCCTTGCAGATCACCATTTTGTGTGCTTCAGCAAGGTCCAGCGAAGTGGACAGGGCTTCATTTCTGGCACAGTGTTCAGCTTTTGCACACTCCACAGTCCTCATTGAGTGCTGGACCAGTGTCATTGATAAGTTTTAATCTGCTTCTCCTTTGCACAGCCCTGTATGAAATGGATCTTCAATAGTGACGGAAACATACACTAACGCTAGCAGGAATAGTTCACTCTATGTTGCACAGTATTTGTGCGCATTCAAAATCAGAAACCTACACCATGTGCAGGCAGCCATAATCCTTGGCTGTCAACCATACCAACCTGCCAAACACGAGGATCCAGAAATCAGTGGCTACAGAGCCAGCGATGAGTTTCGATTAATCTGGAAGTCTGCTTATCTCCACCATGGTTCTATTACAATGTTGGCAGAGCACAGGGCAAAGCCATCTGAAAGGACCCCCTGCCCAATAAAGACAATGTATTGAGGACCCATTTGTAGGCCCCCTCTGTTTCTGGGCCCGGGATAGTTGGCCCTTTTTTGGCTCTGTCAGCTTTCCTGATACAGAACATCTCGGCTAAGGCATGCTGGCTGGGTTTCCTTCAAAGCTCTCAGTGCTGTTACCATTTTGTGACACCCCCTTGGAGAGAGAAATGCCAGCATCGCCACCTTCCCCACGGGGACCTCTTGTTTGTCGTCCATTTTTCAATCAGCCAAAGAGTGTTTACTCCTGGCACCGGCACAGCATGGATATTTCCCGCTAAAGGAGAAAAGGCTCTTTGTGGATACCAGTCATGCGCGCCAATCGTGGCAATGAGTTGATTTAAACCTTCTGCTTTAACCAGTTACCTGCTTGCTGACTCAGAGGTGAAACCTGCCAGTATAGAATGCCACTTAATGGGGAGCTTTGGCATAGTTGTACTTATAACTCACAATTTGGGCACTATAGACAGAAGGAGAACATACGTAAATACATTTTAGGATAGTAGGAAGACTGTTACACATAATTCAGTTTTTCCCGCTCCATCTTCAGGCTTTATCTGTTTCCTTAGAATTTCATATTATTGGAGCAAACCTCCCTCACCTTCTTACTATGGATTTCTTTTTTTTCCATGTCTTTATTCTAGCATTTCCAGGAAGAAAGAACATGTTGCTGCTCCCAGTTTATTATACACAATGTTTTGAGGGGTGACCTCCACCTGACGAAGACCAGACTGGTTGAAACGTGTATAATAAACTGAAAGCAGCAACAGTGTGTAGATCTTCTTTCTTTCTGGATTTGATCATGTTTAATCCAGCATCTGTTAATTTGGAAGTGCGCTTGCTGTTTAATCTAGCACTCCCCACATTTAACGTGGACTGTCCTTTGTCTACTTGCAGTATCTCCTACCACTGTGCTTCAGTGAGGATCAGAGCCAGACAAAATCCAGTGTCAATGTGTTTAGGATGGGCATATTAAATCATCACAATTAGCTTTTGCTCAGTATTTCTTAGCTTTTCTGTTTCACAAAAGAAAAAAACTGAAGGATAACTGAGGTCTCACTGTGAATCGATCGCCTGAGCAGAGTGGACTTACTGGTAGAGTTTTGGAAATAACAGCTTCACTGGTTGCAAACTTTGGAAAGCACAGCTGTGAACATGTCCATTTTTCTAGATTTACAACTATTGCTTGTTCAAAAAAAAAATATATATATTTGTAAAATATATACAGTCCCAGGAAAAAGTTTGTACACCCTTTGAAATTTCTTACATTTCTGTCAAAATTGGTCATAAAGCATGGTCTGATCTTTCCGGAAATCACAAGAAGGAACAACCAGAGTCTGCTTTAACTAATTCAACCCAAACATTTACAAGTTTACATATTTTCAGTGGCCATAAGATGTAAACATTCACAGGACAGAAAGGCATAAGTAAGTACACCCTTGCATTCAATAGGTTTTAAGTAGCAATAGCAATAAGTTTGTCGCAATAACCTCAACTAGATGTTTCCTGTAGTTGCAGATCAGATTAACAAAACAATCTGGATGTATCTTGACTCCCTCTTCTTTAGAAAACTGCCCTTCTTCAGCAAGGTTTCTGGGATATCTGGAGTGAATAGCTTTCTTGACTTCATGCCATATCATCTCAAATGTTTTTTGTCAGGGCTTTGACTGGGCTATTCCAGAATGTATATTTCATTGTTATGAAGCAATTCAAAAGTCAATTGCCTCTAAAATATGGGTTGTTGTCCCATTTCAGCACCCATCCTCTTGTGTGCCTCAACTGTGTGACAGACTACCTCACATTTTTTCTGTAAAATATCTCAATAAACTTCTGAGTTCATTGTTCCACTGATAATAGCAAACTGACAAGGGCCTGAGGCACCAAGGTAGCCGCATATAATGATGCTCCCGCCACCATACTCAAAGGTGGAGATGATGTTTTGGTGAAGGTGTGGTTCTCCAGTTCTCCTCCAAACATGATACTATGTGTTCCCCTGAAAAAAATCAACTTTGGTTTCAACGTTGGTCTACAGAATATTTAGCAGTAATTTTATGAAGCATATAAATGCTTTTTCGCAAACCTCAAAGGTGCAGCAATATTTTTTTGGACAGAAACCCCATTAATTTTAGATTGGCAGAATGAACCCCATTTTTAGTTATTCTTGGTTACATCTCCACTTCTGAGTATGGTGGCGGGAGCATCATTATATGCGGCTACCTTGCTGCCTCAGGCCTTTGAAAGTTTGCTATTATCAGTGGAGCAATGAACTCAAGTTTATTGTGATATTTTACAGAAAAAAAACATGAGGAAGTCTGTCACACAGTTGAAGCACATAAGAGGATGGGTGCTGAAATGTGACAACAACTCATATTTTAGAAGCAAATCGACATTAGAATGGCTTCATAGCAATGAAATACACATGCATACAAAGCCCTGACTAAAAACAATTGAGATTATATGGCATGAAGTCAATAAAGCTATGCACTCCAGACATCCCAGAAACCTTGCTGACGAGAGGCAGTTCTCTAAAGAAGAGGGAGACAAGATACATCCAGATTGTTTTGTTAATCTGATCTGCAACTACAGGACAAGTCTGGTTGAGGATATTGCAACTAACTGACGGTTAAAACCTATTTAATGCAAGGGTGTACTTACTTATGCCTTGCTGTCCTGTGAATGTTATAGCCTTATGGCCAATAAAAATATGATAACATGTAAATGTTTGTGTGGAATTAGTTAAAGCAGACTCTGATTGTTCCTTCTTGAGATTTCCGGGAAGATCAGACCATGTTTTATGATAAATTTTGACTGAAATGTAAGAAATTTCAAAGGGTGTACAAACTTTTTCCTGGGACTGTATGTATATGATTAAATGAGTATGCGAGCACAGCAGCAGCAGCAGCAGCAGCAGCAACAACAACGACAACAACTACTACTACAACTACAACCATCACATTTGCGGCTTGGATTTTGAAAGAAAAAGAAAATGTTTCTTGACTTTCCTGGCAGAAATTGTTCCCTCCCTTCATAGGAAATGTTTTCCAACATCAGGAAAAAAGGGAAGGGAAATTCTCAATCTCCAACAGTTTACTTCTCACCCTATCTTCATTCCATGCTGTGCTTCAGTGAAAAGGATGAAATATTTGCTATGAATTCCAAGAAGGCCTGAAGGTTGAAATCATTGAATGTGTGTACACCCACACAAAGAAAGATAAACACAGGTACACACACACACAGGAACACACACAGGAACACACACAGGGACACACAAATGCACACACACACACACACACACACAAACACGCACACACACACACACACACACACACACACACACACACAAACACACACACACACAAACACGCGCACACACACACACACACACACACGCACACACACACACACACACACACACACACACACACACACACACACACAGACACACACACACACACACACACACACACACACACACACACACACACACACACACACACACACACACACACACACAAACACAAAGCAGGAGAGTGGGTGGTACTGGGCCAAATAATCTGTTGACTGCTCAAGGTTTCCCAACACCTTGCGGCAACACATTTTTGAGTCTCTTTTTTTAATGTAGGCTATCTAAATGCCGCAGCGCATACCTGTATAGTATGTAATATGTGATTGAATAGGCACACAGATTGCCTATAATGGCAAACATCCTTACCATACAACTATCCTACTGTGTAAATACATCATGTTGCACATTGTTTCACTCTTTTCAAACCCGTATCAGATTTATGTAACCTGCGCAGTGCATGGAAGGGGATCAAATTCACCTAGCCTGGGCTTGAAAGTACTGTAGGTCTGCACGATGCCAAAGAGCACAGGCAGTTTCAGGGTAAATTGGGGCCCCAAGGGAAAATTCAAAAGAATCAACATTTGCACCATACGCTACTCTAGTTTTAAATCGTAGCTGTTATTCACCATCCACCATCACCATTCACCTATAGACTTGAGGACCCCAAGCGGCTGCCTGCCTAGCCTGGTGACAAGATGCGTCCCTGCCAAAGAGACAGTGTTGTATCGATATGAGCTACCAACCGTCCAGCTGAGTTACAAAACCATAACAAAAAACTTTAGTAGCAAATACAAGCAAATACTCAAGCAGATATTCAAAAAATGAACACTTGAACCGAAATCACCACTACTGTAGTAAAGTGTGGGCTGTTATTCACCATCTACAGGCTTGGGGCCCCAAACAGCTGCTAGCCTGGTGACAAGATACACCTCTGCTCCTAGGGGTTTGGGTTTTAGCTGTGTTAGAAGACTACTGGATTGCTCAACTGTTAGCTCCTATTGATGAAGCAGCCCCTCTCAACAACAGCTGGCTTATTGGTACGGAAGTCACCTCTTCAGCTGACGTACTGCCACTCAAACAAACAAAGTCAAAGAAGTGTGTTCCACCAAGGTCTCTTCCATTTGATCCTCTGTTAATGGTAGCAGTGTCATTTGTTATCATACAACACAGAGGAAGAATCAAGATAACGGATAGATACAGGACATTCAAAAGAAAAAAAGTGTACATGGAAAACAAAGATAGTAATATGTGTTTACTTTGTTTATTAATGTCAACAGTTCTAGCATATAACTTTCACATACTGTTCAACCTTGCATCAGGTGCTTATTACAGGACAGAAACAAATACCCACTTTCACTCATACAGGTATCGAAATTGATCTTTTCATGAATATTTACAAAGAAGATAAACTAATATTGACTGGTTGACAAAAATCTAGTAAGTTTTGCAGCCAAAGATTCTAAATTGAAGCTATAGAAAAGATAACAGCTTTTCATATATAAAAAATGTTGGCCTGCATTTCCAAGTCATAATGAATACTTAAAAATTATGGTGATGGGGACAAAAAAGATAACATTTGTGAAAGGCCAGTATAAAGTCTGGAAACACAATTACTACAAAATTACATACTCTAGGCTACCTTTAATTTCCTCTACTTCATTCTCCGCTCCTCTCCTTCATTCTTCTCTACAATCCTCTCTTCCTCTCTCCTCTCCTCTATACTCCACTGTGCTTGACTATAAACCACATTTAACCCTATCCAGGGGGGGGCTAAAAGTGCCCGCACCAACTTTGATGTCGTATAATTCCTTAACGACTTAAGCTATGACTACGAAACTTTGTGACTTTTTCTAACATTTAGTTGACTACAGTTAGGTACCGAAAGATTAAGTTTATCATTTTTTCTGTTGCCATGGCAACGGTTTTCTGACAGGTATGTCTGACCAAAAATCAGACGCCATATATTTTCATATTTTTTTGTTATTTCCATTAGCATCAGACAACTTTGTGAGCATTTAAGTGGTTTGAAGCATAAAATCATTAAAATTTAAGTGCATTACCTAAATTTGTTGGAAAATCCATTATGGCGAGATTTTGGACATAATAACATAATGATGTCATAATGACGTCATAATAATAGATAATTACACAAAAATTATGTCATTCATAGATGTCCATATGTAGATCATCTCCCCCAAGTTTCGTAGTCATACTGTATTCCGTTCATGAGTTATGAGGGGGGGGGGGTCAAAAGAGCCCCCCCCCCAGGCCGAGGAATGCCAAAAAAGCCCAGTCTGAATAGGGTTAAAAAGTACTGTAAAGAAGTAACACTGAAACGTCCTGGAGGTGGCGTGACAGCTGGAGCAGAAATGAGAACTACACTGCAGTGCAGTGCAGTACTTGGGAGTCTCTTCATGCATTGCAGAAGGCATTAAGTGGCATATTGCTACAGTATGGTGAGAGGAGAGGGGTGGGTCCTGCTGGCTCCGGTTCCCGTTCCCTTTATTTGTGACATTTAGACTAGAGCTGCGTGTCCACTGACCCGTGGTCACTCCAAATGTCATTATGATGAATGTGCCGAGTGCTTGAGCACCACCACTACCACTGCCTTCCCTGTGTATCCCACACACACGCACACACACGCTGCCCCAATGTCCCAACACTGTCACATAGCTTTCAGCCACCCACACGTACGCACGCACACACGTGCACACACACACACACACACACGCACACACGCACACACGCACACACGCACACACACACGCACGTCCGCAATGTTTTAACACTGTCACGTAGCTTTCAGCAACCTACACAACTTGGCTACACTTGTGTGCACACGGACACACACACATACAAATACGACCCCCTTACAAAAACTTTGTTTCTTCCGCTCTCTGTATCTGTCTCTGTCTCTGTCTGCCTCTCTCTCAATTCAATTCAATTCATAGAAGCTTCATTAGCATGACAAAAAATATTTTTTTGTATTGCCAAAGCATTGGTTGAAGATACATTGGTAAAGATAATATAATGAAATAAGTGTTAAAACAAACAAACAAATTAATGCTTGCAATTGTATTGATAATATCAGCAAGAAAAGAAAGCAAACAGAAACATGCTCTCTTGGCACCCATGATTGTCGTCGTCTGCCTTTTTCAAGAGCAAGGTTATGGTCACTGAGTCTGTATTTGGTCAGGATCTGCCGCTGCTTTTTATCTCTGACAGTAAAAGACATATTCTTCCAATTCATAATTTCTTTTGATAGTCCTATAACATTCTAATTTGCTTTGGGTTTTGTTTTCATTTTGCCAATGGTCCAGATATTTTTCTTTGGAGTTTTGTATAATTTTATTTACATTCAGTTTGGAAGCAGTGCTTGTCTGAGAGATGTCAGTATGTGTTAGATGGGGGTCAGTTAGTCTCAGTGCAAGCTGACATAGGTGACTCTTTTCAGGGTTCAGAGCTTGGGATTTTGCTGCCTCAGAATGCAGTGTTTCTGTGGGACTTGTTTGGTGGTGCATCCAGAACTTTAGAGCTCTCTTTTGTATGTTGATTGTCAATGGATATCTTCCCAATTCTGCCCTACATGCATTTGTTGGTGTCTTCTTTTGAATTTTTAGAATCAGTCTACAGAATTTTGCATGGAGGGTTTCTATAGGATGCTTGTCCCATCTAGTGTAGCTGTGTTCACCGAGTGGACCCCATATCTCACTTCCGTACAGCGCAATAGGCTAATTACACAGTCAAATATTTTGCAACCATATCCTGATCGGTATGTTTATGTTCCAAAGTTGTCTTGTAATTGCATATAGAGCTCTGCGAGCTTTGTCTTTTAGGGCATTCACGGCCAGGCAGAAACTCCCTGATGGAGTTCTCTCTCTCTCTCTCTCTCTCTCTCTCTCTCTCTCTCTCTCTCTCTCTCTCTCTCTCTCTCTCTCTCTCTCTCTCTCTCTCTCTCTCTCTCTCTCTCTCTCTCTCGCTCTCTGACACAGCCTCTGTTGTAAATGTTACCAGAAAAGTCGTAATGTATACCTAAAGGCTCTATGCACTGTCATAGTGGTGTAGTACCATGGTAGTTAAGTTTTTTCAGTGACTATCACAGCGCTCCACGGTGGAACGGGGTGTGTAATGGTGCTACCTCTTACCAGCAACTGCCAAAAAGTAGTTAGTATAAGTATGTATTACTCACTGGTAGATTATTGCCACTCAACAATAAACTATTATATTTGCATTTTTCCATTTTCTTCCAAGCAATCTATGTGGGGAAACAACAGAATTGGTGTCTCCTCTCTATTTCTGCATCCAATTTTTTGGAATCGTTTTATTAAGGAAGAAAGAAGTAGACAACATTCTGAAAATGGATCAGCAATTTTCTTGTAGTCGGCACCTCGTTTGTGTCTTCCTACTTATCGAAAATGGACCTTTTTCCGCACACAGACAGAATGAGCAACACCGTGAGCCGGTAAACACCTTGTCTGGGCCCCAGAAAAGGTAGCCTATAAGACCTTGTGGCTTTCTTCACATTTTGTTAACTACTTTCCCCAGCCCCATCTACATATGATAATGCAGTAATGAAGCACTGGAGCTTGCAGTAATGCCGCCACTTGATTACTTCCCTCTCGTGATTTAGTCCAGGAGTTTTTAGTGCCATTTTTAATGACTTTGTGTCTGAGATTGACATTCAGAGGAGTGTGGCAAAGGGTGTGTGTGTGTGTGTGTGTGTGTGTGTGTGTGTGTGTGTGTGTGTGTGTGTGTGTGTGTGTGTGTGTGTGTGTGTGTGTGTGTGTGTGTGTGTGTGTGTGTGCGTGTGTGCGTGTGTGTGTGTGTGTGTGTGTTTGTGTGTGCGTGTGCATGAGAGAGAGAAAGTGAGAGAGAGAGAGAGAGAGAGAGAGAGAGAGAGAGAGAGAGAGAGAGAGAGAGAGAGAGAGAGAGAGCACATTGTTAATTATGATTAAAACCTCAATTCTGGCTGCGAGGTCATGGTCACCAAGGAAACGAGGCATTGGAACTGCGGAGTGTGAGAGCGAGCGCTCGGGCCATGGAATGGATGCAAACCAATTATCTGAGTCAGTAAGTTTGCGCCGTCTTCCTTATGAAATGAAATGTTGAGAAATTTGGTGCGCCTGTGTGTGTGCGTGTGCGTGTGTGTGTGTGTGTGTGTGTGTGTGTGTGTGTGTGTGTGTGTGTGTGTGTGTGTGTGTGTGTGTGTGTGTGTGTGTGTGTGTGTGTGTGTGTGTGTGTGTGTGTGTGTGTGTGTGTGTGTGTGTGTGTGTGTGTGTGTCCCCGCCTGCACATTTTATATGTGACTGCATGTGTGTGTTTGTGTGTGTGTTCGAGTATGAGTGACTGCATGATGGGGTGTGAAAGAGCTTTACTTACACGGGCACTGTGGGGGATGGTTTTGAAAATTAGAGCTGAATCGGTGTGACAAGCATGATCCTCCTTGAAAAAGTGCTGTGCCCGCTCCATTCTCCCCTCTGTTTCTTTGTTTATCAGCAAAATAATACATTCGCCCCTCAAGTGCCAACACTACTCCCCACCATCACACACACACATACACACGCACACGCACACGCACACACACACACACCAAGTTGGGTCCTCAGTACATTGCATGTATTGGGTGAGGGGCCCCTGCACGCACGCACACATGGACGTACACATGCACACACGCACGGACACACATACACACACACACACACACGCCACCCCAACCCCCCTTTCTTCTTTCTTCATTATTCCTCCTTCTTTCTCTCTTCCGCTGTCTCTCTTCTTTCTGCTATTCTTGTAAGGACAGATCACCAAGGGCGAATGAGCCCCATAAAAGAATAAAGTTGCATCAGATTCAGATTCCTCCCCTGCCCGTCCTTCTGCATACTGAGGAAAGAAAGGGCAAATGTACACCCAGTGCTTTTAGTGTGAAACCCTATTCCACAGCAAAATACTTCCTTGAGAAGAGGGCAGGAAATAAAGACATAGTCCTTGATTTCTTGAAGTTTCCTCGGGGCAGATACACTTCGGACAACAGAGGAAAGGCATAGGAACTTCAGGCACCTAAGAGAAGCCCAGCTGCTTACATCTTACTTGTCTTTGAAAACCTCAGACAGACAACAGACAATCCTCCTGTCATTGGCAACAAAAGAGTTCAAAATGGCTGCTGGGTAGCAGGGAAGTTGACAGGGAGGGACCAACGGGTCAGTTGTCCTGGGCCCTGGGAGATGGGGGGGGGGGGGCAGAATTGGTTCCCCATTGTATAGTGTTGATTGAGAGGGGGGCAGCAGCCCTGCTGGGTCGCTTCTGGCCAATTGTCAGGGGTATCGCAGAAAAAGGCTGGGGGGAGAGGGGTGTTGCAGTGATGTAGTCGAGACCGCTTATTTTGAGACCAAAACATTACCAAAACCGGTGGTTGTCAAGACTGAGACCAAGACTGAGACCAAGCCAGGCCGAGTGGAGACCAAAAACACCAATGAGCCGACTAGCGACGTGGCCGATTGAAAGCGACAAAATCAGTTGCATGCCCTCATTAACTTGAACAAATCTCCACACACTTGCATCTCAAAACATTCAGAAATGACTCATACTTCATGGTGTTCTTTGAGGGCTGTCGATTTTGTCTCATGGCCTGAACAGAAGACCTCTCAAATCTGGACAATTAGTGTCAATCCAATTTTTAGGGAACACACACACACACAGACACACAGACACACACACACACACACACACACACGCACACACACACACACACACACACACACACACACACACACACACACACACACACACACACACACACACACACACACACACACACACACACACACACACATGCGTGGGCACACACATACACACACGTGCACACACACACACAGTATTTCTAAAGACACTGCCGGCACATACATACATTACAACATTATATTACAAAACGCCACCCAGATGAATGCTACACTTTGGTCCAGTCCACCGACCGGTAGACAAATTAAGCCCACCGGCTGCACGGCACAGAACAGCACGGTTAATAATGACAAACCATGTTAGCATACACAGATGTATCCAGGCACTACGGACAGCACAGGACATTAGTTTATTTTGAGCTGCACTTTAGGACATGAGCTACTGTGGCTCTGCTGTGCTGTATGTATAAGGGCATCTGTCGGCTGTTACGCTCCGCGCTCCCAACTTGTAACCAAGGATGAATGGCCTATCGGGCCCAGGCCAAGGGGCCCAACCACCAAGGGGGCCCTGATGCCCAAGCCTCTGCGCTACAAAAAACACGTCATTATTAGTCTACTGTATATTTATATTTTCATATTGTGTGTTGTATTGTGTCATATTGTGTCTTGGGGGACCAACACAACAACATAGTTTCCATAACATCTTGGCTAAACACCCAACATTTTTGCAATCTTGTCATCCCATGGAGGGGGGTCTTTATTGTTGCTTGGCCCAAGGGCCCATGGAATCCTAATCTGTCCCTGTTTGCGAAAAGCGCCCTCTGCTCTCACACTGAGTTTTCATCTTGAGAGAGGGCACTTAGAAGAGCTGACATTATAGTCAGGACCCTGCTGAACACACACACACACACAAACACACACACACACACACACACACACACACACACACACACACACACACACACACACACACACACACACACACACACACACACACACACACACACACACACACACACACACACACACACACACACACACACACACTACTTCCTGCTCTCTTACTTGGCGCAGTTGCAAGATGTATTCCTGGCGGAGAAGCAGCAGCAATCACCGCCTCACAGCAGAAACTTCATTACGCACGCACGCACGCACGCACGCACACACGTACACACGCACGCACACACACACGCACACACACACGCTGCATTAAATAGGTGCCCTTCAGCAAAAAGTAGCCCCGTGCACCACTTACGGTAATGCTAATAGCTTTCCTGCCACTGTAGCAACTGGGACAGTTCAGGCGAATGGTGACAAAATACGCATCACTTTCAGGGCAGGTGGAAAAAAATACCCTTCAAAGCTGTCAACATGTACCAATGCACCTACAATACATACTGTAAACAGTATTAGCCCTCTTTTATCGCAAAGGAATGTGTAAGATCCAAGATTCATGTTTGATCCAATAAAATGAAGTTTTTCAGAAGTTATAAAATGGACATTTACCATTCATTTATACTCTATGTCCTCGTGTCCTATTTAGGTGTCCTTAGTTATGCCTGTATATACATCTGCCTAGCGGTGTGAATAACAACCGATTTGTATCGATGCATCGATCCTATGATCGACGATTGAATCAAATAGTATCAAAAATAATCAAATTGCTGGTCCCTATATGCCCTAGCTACATAACATGATAGAAGTGGA
This sequence comes from Engraulis encrasicolus, assembly GCF_034702125.1. Classification (NCBI taxonomy): domain Eukaryota; kingdom Metazoa; phylum Chordata; class Actinopteri; order Clupeiformes; family Engraulidae; genus Engraulis; species Engraulis encrasicolus. The sequence goes on from NC_085871.1 coordinate 3,939,633, forward strand.
AAAGAGATTGGAAAAAAATCGAATTGTATCGTATCGTATCGTATCGTATCGTGGGGCATTCTCAGGTATCAAAAATAATCGAAACGCTGCCTTAAGAAATCAATATATTGAATAGTATCGTCATGGAGGCTGTGATTTACACCCCTTCTTCTGCCCAGATATACCCACCTCCTTCCATCATTGGTTGGAGAAATAAGTGGGGTAAAGTGGTGGTTCTTTACAAATGTGACATCTCGTGCACTTACGGAAGATTGTATGGCACCAAATATAGCAAATATGGAGACAGGGATGCCTATATATATCGTGTTACCAAGGTGATATTGCCTTTGACAGCATAAAAGGGTGAAAAAAAGACATACATTTTATCGACATACTATATGATTTTCTGTTGCTATAAAACCAGGGACCATATGGCTTTTAAGAGCATGAGTGTGCCCATATAACCCCCCATGTAGCCTCTCTCTTTCCTTTTGATATGATTTTCTTTTTTTCCCCAATGAAACCAGGTACCATGTAACCTTTCAGAGGGAGCGGAGGGGATATAGGATATAGCCTACATAAACACCTCTGTGGTTTCTCTTTTTTCATGCTGAAATGGCCAATCAACAAATGGCCCTTTACCTGTTCACCCCTCCACCCTTGCATCCCCCCATACCCCTTTCCAGAAGATGAACTTGCCTACAGCATGAATAGAGCCCACAGACCATGTACACCCTCTACATCCCTGTTAAATAAGGATACAACTGTATGATTGTACCTGAGAAGATATTCCACTTTGATTCTGAACAACTGCATTGTACTGTATTTACTGTAAGTTGGAGGTTTTGTCACATGGTCCACCTGGGGGGGGGGGGGGGGGTTATTGTGTTTGTCTCTTTTGTTTTATGTTTTTTTATGTTTGTCTAACTTTATCAGACACAAATGGCACAGAACAATTTTCCAAAAGGACAATACATATTTTATCGTCAGCTAATGGATGGTTACCTTTTACTGAGCTGCTCCCAGAAGCATATTTGATTATAGAAAGATAAGACAGATGGAAGGACAAACCAACACACTCATACTGTATCCACATGCACGCACACACGTGCACGCATGCATGTACACACAGACACACGCATACCCACACACGCACACACGGCTCTCTGACTCTGCTAATGTGTGTAGGTATGTATGTGGTTGTGTGTCGGTGTGTATTATCCTTTAATGCGATCAAAATCTTGCTGTGGTGTTCGTTTCCCAAAAAGAGGTGGCAGGCAGCCATGCTGTTTGCCCCCACTGAGGGAGGAAGCTCACCGAAGAGATTTGTCAGCCGGTGCCCAGGGGCTGTGTACACGACCGTCCGAGTCCAAGTCCCAGTTCCATTTGGAAAAGTTGGCTGAGGAAGAGCCCTTTCTGCCACCAACACCCTCACTCCATTCCCTGTCATTTACCATCCCCTCTTTTCCCCACATCTCACCTCTCTCTCTCTCTCTCTCTCTCTCTCTCTCTCTCTCTCTCTCTCTCTCTCTCTCTCTCTCTCTCTCTCTCTCTCTCTCTCTCTCTCTCTCTCTCTCTCTCTCTCTCTCAGCTTCCTCTTCTGCACAGACAAAAACTGTGATCTCAGCATGGATTGGAGTGGGAAAAGAGGGAAAGACAGAGAGACAGAGAGAAGTACAGAGAGAGAGAGAGATAGAGAGAAATAGAAAAATACTGAGAGAGACTCCCCAGGGTGCAGTGGCCTGAAATAGACACAGAGGACCGTAATGGCACTGTGGCCATCTGGGAGCACATGTCCTATGTGAGAAGCCAGCAGCCCAGCGGGTTACATACTGGCCATACTGTTCATGCAGCCAGGGAAGCAGACAAGGGGGGCACAAAGGGGTCAGTTGTCCTGGGCCCAGGAAAAAGGGGTGGGTTCCTCATAACAAAATGTGGCTTCCTCATTACATTGCATGTTTTGGGTGGTGGAGAACCTTCCAAGTGACTTCGTCCAGGAGCCGACCAAAGCTATCAGTGGCCCTGCATAGAGCACGACGGGTCATCCTGCTGCACAGTGTAGATATGGCCTCTGACCAGGATATTATTTATCCTAATGCGCATGCATACTGTAAATATGGCTTTTGACCGGGGCAATATTTATGGTAATGTGTGTGTACAGTATATGTAGCACCCCTCTGATTAGAGCATTGTTTATCCTAATGCACACGTACTGTACATCAGTTTTTCTTCACCTTTTTTGTCGCGCATATACCATAAGCCTTTTTGTTGTGCCATGAGTACGCCTTAACCCTTATGCTCTATATCTCTTCCTCTATCCCAATTTGACTGTGTGCTCCAACTACAAGTACCCCCTGCAGTGGAAACACATACCCCTACATAGGGAAACATAACTGTACATTGTTGCACTCAACAAGCTAAAAGAAAGTGTGAGAAACTTACACATCAGCATTTACTGTGTCTGTACCGTATACAGTAACGGTATGTCATCTGTATAGCACCTCTGGCTTTCAAAAGTAGCCCATATTTCATATAAAGTGAACAATATAGCCTACAGTAGTTTTATGTGTAGAGGAACCTTTTCTATTTTCATGAAACCTCTTGTCTCACAATACCCTGTGTACTGTGAATGACAACACCAATAGTGTTTTTTTTGTACCCAGTAAAAAGTAGAACTTTGTTTTTGTACTTTTTATACAACATGTAGATACACCCTAGGGGGACTATAGCTCGGAAAAGTTTAATAACTTAAATAATTATCTGCTAAGCAGCCTCTTTAGAAATACTACTGGGGTTTTAGATACCTTTGAACACTAAACATTGAATTTACAAAGTAATTAACCTTTGGGTCAAAAACTAGACTTCCAAATAAAATGTGACGTCTTTGCT
>NC_085871.1:3947500-3950000 GCF_034702125.1 Engraulis encrasicolus
TGCAAATGGTCCCTGCCTAAATAAACCAAATAATGAAAAAGGTTTGTGTCTTGATAGATCTGAAAATCTTAATGACTGTAACCTTATCATTGAAGCTTTTCACATCTTCCCTTTCTCATCTTTATTCGTTAAAATTTAATTTGAAGAATTTAATCATATCACATACACCACACTCTAAGAAAATTTCCCTGCAAAATAACGGCAGTTACTGGCAATTACAGTCCCAGTAAAAAGTTTGTACACCCTTTGAAATTTCTTACCTTTCTGTCAAAATTGGTCATAAAACATGGTCTGATCTTCCCGGAAATCACAAGAAGGAACAACTAGAGTCTGCTTTAACTAATTCAACCCAAACATTTACAAGTTTTCATATTTTCATTGGCCATAAGATGTAAACATTCACAGGACAGCAAGGCATAAGTAAGTACACCCTTGCATTTAATAGGTTTTAACCATAAGTTAGTCGCAATAACCTCAACCAGATGTTTCCTGTAGTTGCAGATCAGATTAACAAAACAATCTGGATGTATCTGGTCTCCCTCTTCTTTAGAAAACTGCCTCTCGTCAGCAAGGTTTGTGGGATGTCTGGAGTGCATAGCTTTCTTGACTTCATGCCATATAATCTGAATTGTTTTTTGTCAGGGCTTTGACTGGGCTATTCCAGAATGTGTATTTCATTATTACGACGCCATTCTAAAGTCGATTTGCTTCTAAAGTATGGGTTGTTGTCACATTTCAGCACCCATCCTCTTGTGTGCTTCAACTGTGTGACAGACTACCTCACTTTTTTCTGTAAAATATCCGATAAACTTCTGAGTTCATTGTTCCACTGATAATAGCAAACTGAAAAGGGCCTGAGGCAGCAAGGTAGCCGCATATAATAATGCTCCCGCCACCATACTCAAAGGTGGAGATGATGTTTTGGTGAAGGTGTGGTTCTCCAGTTCTCCTCCAAACATTATGTTGTGTGTTCCCCTGAACAATTCAACTTTGGTTTCAACGTTGGTCTACAGAATATTTTGCAGTAATTCTATGAAGCATATAAATGCTTTTTCACAAACCTCAAAGGTGCAGCAATATTTTTTTGGACAGAAACCCCATTAATTTTAGATTGGCAGAATGAATCCCATTTTTAGCTCTTCTGAGTATGGTGGCGGGAGCATCATTATATGCGGCTACCTTGCTGCCTCGGGCCCTTGACAGTTCGCTATTATCAGTGGAACAATGAACTCAAGTTTATTGTGATATTTTACAGAAAAAACGTGAGGAAGTCTGTCACACAGTTGAAGCACACAAGAGTATGGGTCCTGAAATGTGACAACAACCCATACTTTAGAAGCAAATCGACTTTAGAATGGCTTCATAATAATGAAATACACATTCTGAAATAGCCCAGTCAAAGCCCTGAGTTCTTTAAAGAAGAGGGAGACAAGATACAAACAGATTGTTTTGTTAATCTGATCTGCAACTACAGGACAAATCTGGTTGATGATATTGCAACTAACTGAGGGTTAAAACCTACTTAATGCAAGGGTGTACTTACTTATGCCCTGCTCTCCTGTGAATGTTATGGTCTTATGACCAATAAAAATATGATAACATGTAAATGTTTGGGTGGAATTAATTAAAGCAGACTCTGATTGTTCCTTCTTGAGATTTCCGGGAAGATCAGACCATGTTTTATGATCGATTTTGACAGAAATGTAAGACATTTCAAAGGGTATACAAACTTTTTCCTGGGACTGTATATTTACCTGTAATTCTACTGTTATTTCACACCAAACATCAAATACAGCTCGGTGCTGTTTAATGTATCACAGTATATAACATTTTTTCAGCAGCAATTGAACTGTTAAATAACAGCACTCTACAGAACGCTTACAGTATTAGTATTGTTAAACTAAAAGTGCTCTACAATATTTATACAGTAGTATAAGTAAAATAACAGCATATTTCAGTTAAAAAGTTGAATTGTACTGTGAGATGACAGGCAAATACTGGGTCATAGTTCATGAATATGGCCATGGCAACTTAGCACCCCACCCATCACTCTCCATAACTGTGGTACCCTGGCCATGTTACCACCCCACCCTCCCATCGTTCACCATGACTGGAGTGCCTTGAGCATGATACTATGGCGCTATGCTTTATTGAGATAATGGTTTGCGTTGGTCCTTTGAAAGTGTGGGCATGAATACAATTTCAGAGTACGCAGTGCTATGTTACAATGGTGGGTGTGTGCGAGGTGGGCTTTTTAATGTATCTCTTGATGAGCCAATGATGAATATAGCATTGGTCAGTCTTTAAAAAACTTAATTTGCACCAAGTAGTACAGCAAACAAGCAGCACTACAAGCTTACCCTCAAAGCAATGCCTAATTTGCAGCAGGCACATTATATGCAACAATGCCACAAATGATGCCACATACAGCAAGCTTTCACAAAGAGGAAAGTATGCAAGCATGTAAGCAAGCTTGTAGGCAAGCAAGTGCTATGCTGTG
>NC_085871.1:3955000-3970000 GCF_034702125.1 Engraulis encrasicolus
TAAGACCTCTGTACATGGCCTTGTCATTTTCCTCTCTTGTGACATCCACTGAAGCAGCACTGAAGTGATGATACAGGGCCTTGTAGGAATTTCATACAGCTTTCACAGTTCTGAAACTGCTGGCTGCCCATCTGACATCAAGGACCCTCCCAATCTTTTGCAGATTTACCTCAAGTTGTTGTGCATGCTCAGCCAGTTCCCGGCAGTTTTTTTGGTGACCTGTGGTACAGTGTGTACATTTTGTGTAAAAAAAAAGACTTGAAATTATGGGCATTGTTAGTGTGCTTGACTGTGTCTCCAACAGCCAATTCCAGCCTATGGTTTAGGCAGTGCCACACAATGAGAAGTGGATAGGCCTACAGGAGTTGTAGGCGTGCAGCTACCCCTGACTTCCGGCCCAGTATGGCACTTGCACCATCACTGGCAAACGCAATGAAATTTTCTTTGATGAAATCTTCATCCATTCCCCAAGTCTGGAGGCACTGTAGTAAACTCTTAGTTATGCTCTCAGCTGACTGGCTTTCCAGCTCCACCAAATCCAGAAATACTACTGTGGGCATGCCACTTTTGATGGATGTTAAATAAACAACCAGGGCTGATTTCTTGCTAAGAGTTCTTGATTCGTCAATTAAAACACTAAACCTTTGGTGTTCAGTTACGATGTGGTTCAGAACTTTCTTCCTCATTTCATGAGATGTGTGGTCTATTATATTTTTGCAGTGTATCTTGAATGTAGAGTGATACCCATGTCAAGGTCATTCTCTTGCTGGAGCGCCACAAGTTCGTGGTAGTCTGTGAATGGCCTGTTCTTCTTTGCCATGAAGTAGGCTGTTCGAAACAGCGAGGCTGTCTTCTGTTCTTCACTCTCCGGTTGTTTTTGCATTGATACATCTATTGTGTGTTTTGTGTTCACTATGTTTTCGGCTGCCTTGTGGCTCTTTGGTGATGTGTGTTTGAAAATGTTACTTCTCAAGCATGACAACTGATACTGGTGATCACCATTGTGACTGTATGTGACTTAAGTTGCAGCCCATTCTTTTCAGAGACGCATTCCTGTTTCTTTAAACACTACAAAGGCCTTTCACTTTTTTGCAGATTTTGCATCCAAGATATTCACCATTGACAATAAGCCAAGGGTTATCTTTTTTAAACCGTATGTGTTGTTTTTCTGTCCAGATACTGGGATGGCATCTGCTCTCTTTTTCTCCTCTCACTGTGTCTTCAGTCTCAGATTCTGCATCTCCCTCTACTTCAGACTCTCCACTCTCCATCTCTCCTGTCCCTGTTTCTTCTCTTACTCCTCTCGCACTACCTGTTTCTTCATCTCCTATTTCATCTTTCTCCGTTTCCTCATTCTCTGTTGGTCCTCTTTCATTTCCTCCTCTTTCCTCTTCTGTCTCTATCTGATCTCCTGGGGCCTCATTTATCATCGGGTCGTAGAATGTCTTCTAAATTTTGTCTTACGAGTGAAATTTAGAATGTTCGCAAGTACAGAAAAATCGGGATTTATCAAACGTGCGTTGGCTGCTCCTACGCACACGTCTGCATGATAAATCCCACACCTTCCAAATCACTGTGCACGCGCGCATTCTGGGTAATTTGCATCCCGAAACGCCTCCAAATAACCATATATGGTCTTAAAATATATTCAAATGCCATGTTCATTCGAAGGCGCGCAACCCTGTTTGGACACACATGAACAGACACGGACACGCGCCAGTCGAAGCGCTGGCGGGAAGTGCGGATATAGAAACATTTCCGCGGCAGAAGTGGAGGTGCTTTCGACAGGAGGAGGACAGTGTTTCAAAATAAGTAAAAGAAGGAGACACACATGGACGAAAGCACTGTAAAATAGCACACTGTCATACTCCATTGTCATTCAAAGCAAACCGTACCTTGCATGGTCAATATTATTTGCAATTTCGTGTTTCTTCCACTCGCACGCATGGTCTGAGGTGTGCGTAGATTTAGGCACATTTCTACGTTCAAGTACATGTTCATAAATCCCACACTTTGCTCAGGAATGATCGCACGCACGCTTTACGCACAGATCTGTGCCTAAGAACGCTTGATAAATGAGGCCCCTGGTGTTTCTCCTCTCCCTGTGATCTCTGCCTCATTGCCTGTACCATCACTGCCTGAAAAAAGTAGAATTTAAGAGTTGTGGGGTTGAGAACACCAGTCAGTCCCACCAGGAAATCGCGGGCATTTTCTCAAAAATTCGCGATCTGAATTGCCAGATGGTGCATGAGGATTTCCAGAAAATCGCGCTAAAAGTTGCGGAGCTTCTTACTGTCTTGTTGCGATTTTGTTGCGGCATGAAGTGAAAGGTGCGATTTTTGTTGCGATTTTTAATAGCCCCACGCTTGAAAGTAAAGGACACTGCCACATTCCAGTCCTCTGGTGTTTTCATATTATTTTCAGTGGTCATTTTAGTAGGCCTATTTTTGAGGTAGACTTGGTAGACTAGGTAACCTCATAAGAAAGTCGATGGCCACTATTCGAATATTATTCGAAAATCGAAAAAAAAAAGGACTCCCATCGTCATCCTTTGAAAACATCTACAGTACAAGGTGGGAGCGTAGGACTGGCTACACCTCTGAACGTCCAGCACATAGAGGTAGAAAATAACACTAGAGAGGACACAGCAATTTGCGACAGCACTGGGAAATGGCAGCTGGAGCTTCCCAACTTCCGTAGGTAGTGTAGGTACTTTCAGGCAATGCAAGTCAATGGAGAACACGCCCGCCCCTGTCAAGAAATTAACTAAAACTGTGTAAATATGAAGTAACACTTTAATCAAAGACCAGATTTGAAATGTCAGGCTAAATATCTACTTAAATAATATGAGTCGATAAAATACATTTAAAAATCAAATAATATATTTTATGAACATAGTTAGCAACACACTTCAACTATTGTCCTTGTATAGTGTGTTGATGGACATTTTCACAATATTAAGCCATTTTTGACAGAGGTGAGCCTCGTTCTCCGTTAATTTCCATTTCTCTGATCTACCTACAGATAATGGCCGCTACAGATTGCCGTAAAAAGGGGGGCGGGGTCCTCTCTAGTGTTATTTTCTACCTCCATGGTCCAGCAGCTTGTTCACTGGAGGAGGGAGTCTGTGTGATGGAGGTGGCGACTGCGTCCATGCCGTGAAATATTTATCATTCCCTTCCCCTCCTTCCATTCTTGTCACGGCAAGGGGAATAATAAACTCCATTCGAACAACATTGTGTTGTTCGCTAGTTGGGCTGCATTAGTTAGCAATTGACATTGTTGACATTATCCCGATTCGCACGGCTACAGGGGTGGCTTTTACTTTGGAAAAGTTTGTTATCCAAATCCGAAGCAACTTCATATGAAATGACCCCCAAATAGTTGCAGATTATAGTTCATGTAGCCTAGTGAGCCAGATAAAATCGCCTCAGCTAAGAGTATCATGTTTACCTCGCTTGTTAGCTCATTATTATTAGCGTGAGACATATTGAAATAACCTGCCATTGTTGACACTGACATTGGCTAACGTAGTTTAGGCTACCTTGCAAAATTTTACGCTGGCCAAATCAGATGCAAGTTGTTCCCGACCCGAATAGTTTCAGATGACGTTCCATGTTTACAAAACCATCACCAATTGCAGATTTAACCCCTTAAGGCGCGGCTTTATAAATTCATTGTTACCAGTATGGTAATGACCAAGTCGTGGTGCATTACTAAAGGGCTTGTGTTGTGTCATAGTATTGTATTGCTATGGTAGTTACATTTCAATGTCTATTACAGCGTGCCTCAGGAGGTACGGCGCGCATTAAGGGGCTACAGTGTCAACGATTTATTGAAAAATGCAATGCCCATTCATGAAATGCACGAGATGCATGGCTTCTCCCTGGCTGTAAACAGTGCGTGTCGGCGGGCGCTTTCAGACACTTGTCTTACGTCTTGGAAATGAAAGATGAGCATTCGTATTTACTAGGTCAATTTAATGAAACCCTGCAGAAGTTTTCATTTGTCACTTAACACAGCAAGGGAGGCCAACACAGATTTGTTTTTATATGGGGTCTGCATTTTATGAATGTCAATGTGGATTTTGAGACTGGCTCGATTTTTTTTAGATTACAGCAATAGATAATAGATTACAGTTTTTGAAAGGAAGTTTGTCAACATCAGTGAAGTCAGCGCAACGGACACGGATTGATTCAAAGTTGCGGGAAATCGCGGTGATTGGTGAAAGTTGCGCTGTCGCGCAGAATTCGCGGGAATTCATTGAAGTTGCGAAAAAGTTGCAAATCGCAACATCGCGAATTCCTGGAGGGACTGACCAGTTAAGCAGCCTGCCAATTACACTGACAACATAAGTTAAAGGATCACTCATGTAGGCTATAACTACCTATGTCAGCATAAATAGCCTATACAGCATGTTTTTTTGCTATATTGTTTTATATTTAGAAAATATAAGATTGCTATTTTTGTTTTACACGTGCCAATTCAATGGCTGTTTAAAAAAAAATCATATATAAGCCATCATATAAATCGTATTTTTGCGATATTTAGTATGACAATTGACCTTTTATTTGATTTGCTATTCTCATTTCACCTTGAAGCACGAGAACGTCTCGTGCTGTAAAATTATTGTTGTAAAATTACACTGGTGGCATTGCTAGCTTTCGTGATGTAGAATGACTAGCGGTGGGTGACAAGTGCAATACAAGGATAGCATGACTACGCATTAGCTAATCTGAAAGCTCGTTCTGTCATTGCCATAATTCGTCAAGTCAAACTTATTTATAAAGCACATTTAACGACTCATGTAAATTGATCTCTGTCAGTCTTACTTTGTACTTAAAGCCTTTTGCTGACATCTGCGGAAGTGGAAGCACTGGATGGTCTCTTCAAATATCTCCTAATATCCATGATGATTAACTTTGAACAGGTAGGCAGGCAGGCAACTACACAACGTGTATGTGTTTACATATTCCCTGGATCCTGATTGGTGTCGCCGCTGCAGCCGAAAGGCACTGATTGGAAAGTCACATACCCGAATACAGAGCAGATGAAAATGATTCCTACTAAAGCATTAAGTATGTTAAACAATATTTTTTAAATGACACCAAATTTATTTTGGATTATTCCAACGGCAGATCACAAAGCGCAGGGAACTTTGACGTGCGTAATTGCCATTAGGAGCTGCGTAAACGCTATTTAGAAGTGGGTAAACGCTATTTAGAGGTGGGTAAACGCTATTTCCTAAATTCAAACTGATTAAAATTGTCAAATTCTGGTAGGAAAAAAATGGTAATGGGGAATTCCAATCAAACCGTATAGGCACTGAAAAAGTTCAGTTATGGACATACACAACGTATATTTGGTTCCTGCTGGAGGATGGAGAAAAAAAACATTTCACGTCTGCCACTCACTCTACCAGGGCCACTAACCGGTTTGGCGGTTACATGGCGCTATTCCGATATGCCGCTATTCCTACATTGATGTCTATTGTCGGAATACTGTCGTCATTTCTGTGTTTTGTGCTACGCTGCTCAGTTTTTATCAGTTTAGGGAGAGTGCATGCAGTTACCCTAATGCTAAACCTAACTCTAACCTAACCCTAACCCTACGGTATGTCCGATGTCGGAATAGCGTTATGTCCCCCCCCCCCCCCCCCCCTTTGGCTGGGCCTTGAACAATGGACGAGACTGGTAATCTGGCATGCCGGGCAATTTTCCGGTGGACCGACAGTCCTCAGGGGCCAGTTGCTGCTTTTATGCTGTTGGTTTTATTTGTTTTGTTTGTCTTTTTCCTCAGGATCAGCCCTCAACTTAGATTTGGGTGGGGCGCATAGACCGTGTACTGACTGAGCTAGTCATAATATCATGATAAAACAGGGGGCTGTGTGAGGGTGCTGGTCTATAACAAAATGCCCTTGCAGTTTTTTTGTGACCAGTCCAGTCCTGCCCCCTGTTGGTATCATGGCCAGGAGAAGAGGAGTCACGTGAGGTGGTGCGTGCTGCAGGTGAGGCCGACCCAACAGATGTGTGGGCCTCAACTGATGGCTTACACAGACTGTCCCAACACGTCCACAATGACATCAAAATCATTTTCAGTAAAAAAAAAAAAATGTTTCCGCGCTGTCATAGCCAAGGAAGCGCTGGCATGGAATCATTGGTGATTTGAGGACAGTAAGGGTAGATTGTGTGTCACTGTGTGTTTGTGTGTGTGTATGCATGTGCCTGTTAGCCCATTTGTGTGTGTGTGTGTGTGTGTGTGTGTGTGTGTGTGTGTGTGTGTGTGTGTGTGTGAGTAAGTGAGAGTGCGTGCGTGCGTGTATTTGCATGCGTGCAACGATAGCCAATGACACCTTGGCCAGTAATAAACATCTGCTTGGCTTTTTTACCTGCTGTTCATTCCTCCATCTGACTCACCATGTCTGTTTCATGCATACACACACATGCGTGCGTGTGTGTGTGTGTGTGTGTTTGTGTGTGTGTGCTAGTGTGTTTATTTCAAGTATTAATTGGCTGTCTTTTCTTCGTCCATGGTTGGCCCAAATTTGAAACATGACCTCATGAGGAAATTGGAAATACTCTGATCAAAATGACTTTCTGTTTGCTCGCTAAGCCATGATACAGTAAACACACAACATATCAGCTATAGCTATCGACATGGTTGGATTGGCCATAGGGCATACAGGGTATTTGCCTGGTAGACTGATGAAGACTTTTATTCTGATCCTACCCGCAATGGTATCAGTTTTCATACCGCTACAGCGGGTCCGTCTGTAAGTCAGATATGCTTTTAAAATGCTTTGGCTGTTGTGGTGACTGGAAGACCAATCACAATGCAGGAGGCTTGTTTTGATTTGTTTTGAATCTTTGGATGCAAAGCGGACAGGGTTTTGAGGGAGTGACGACAAAGCGTTGGCCAATAGGCACAGACACAGTTTGAAAAACAACAGGTTGTTTCCATCGACAATCTCTCGATGTGTCATTCATTGAGGCCAGACTAAATTACACATTTAATCTCAAATTTAGTCTGGTTTATCAGGCTATAAAATAGCTGATATTAGATGATAAAAATGTTGACACAGGTTTCATTGTCTCTCTCCATGCCTGAGGGACTGGTCTTGTCCGAAAATGCCCGGCCTGATGTTTTTTCCCAGCTAGTCCTGGCTATTGTAATGCCACTCTTTGACTCTGAAGGAAAGGGACAATGGTATTAATGTAAGACCTGCACACTGCTGCTGCTTCCAGCGATTTGATTTTAACCCTCTGAGGTCTAAGGCCTTTCAGAGGCTTTTAGGCTGCTTGCACCACCCTGACATTTTCAAGTATTTTCAACTAACAGTAAGCATCTATGCAAAAGTGGAATATATGGTTGTATTGTGAAAAGCCTGACAAGAAATAATCTGAAAAAAAATTGGATGTCATACAAACATGTTTTATTTAAATTGAGTATAAACACAACTGTACAAAAAAACAGGTTTCAGAGGTCTTCAAAAAGTTCAAGAAAACACACAATAAATACTGTATATCTAGCCAAGACTTTTGAAGTTTGAATCTTGTAAACAAATGTGTTGGCAGCATAAAAGTGAAAAGGGCATTTAGAAATGTTTTGTTGTTTTCATACAAAATGCAAAAAAGAATGACTATGTCACTGCCACTGGCTGTCTCATTTGAATACTAATGAGATAGGTGTGAACAAACCTCTAATGGCCCACACCCCCCTGTCAATCCCCATGTGCTCTGATAGCCCCAACCCCCCTGTCACTCTACGTCTGCTGTGTTTACCCTAGCTGAAAGGGGCGTGTTGTCACCTCTGAATAGCCACTCAAGCACCGGTACTTTACATGTGAATAGCTATAGGTGTGGCTGCTACAGGCAGAGAGTACAGAATATGCGAAGATTTCTTTTCACTTTCTTTAAATTGGGCCAGCTATATAATTTATTTAATATATATATATATATATATGAAATCTGGAAGGTCTGAGGTTTCTAATGGTGTAACTTATGTGTTTCAATGACAAAAACTCACAGAGTTACAGATTTGTTTTTGGAGACATGTCAAATTGCCCTCTCAAGGGCAATTAGACCTCTAGGGGTTAAAGACAACATGTTGACCCTTCGGGTCTTCTACGACCCAAGTCAAAGTCTGGACGTTGTATGCAAATTAAAATAACAGGCAGCATGAGGGTCACTTCATTATCAATGAAACTTGTTAACCCTGCACCTGTAAAATTGTTGGATGTGTGCATACTCTCGACTTCAACATCTTACACATTGGATCTTTAAAGGTGCACTGTGTAATATTTTACGCGGTGCATACAGCGCGGTGCATACAGTGCGATGCATACAGTGCGGTGCATACAGCGCGGTGCATACAGCGCGGTGCATACAGCGCGGTGCATACAGCGCGGTGCATACAGCGCGGTGCATACAGCGCGGTGCATACAGTTTCATGCAGTGAATACAGTTCCAAGAATTCAGGCTGCCCATTCACAAATTATACTTTTTCCTCAGCCATCGCCATCAAAGTCTAACTATTCATGATGGGTGAGAAAATTGCACTTTTCATACCTGAAAAGTTGGGTCTTCTATATCTGCCACTTTGAATTTCTAGAAATAGGCATTGTTAGCACCAAAAACTTACTGTACCACTTTTATTTGGTCATACTTGTACATTTTACTTTACTAAAATATCAAATTTGGCAATTGGCGGCACAGTTTCAATGAGCAGCAGTTGCAATACCTACCCTGGGCACCATCTAACACAGTGCACCTTCAACTTCCTCCCTCTGATTTATAGCTTTTTCAGTCTTTTTTGTCTCACATATCCCCTAACCCTTTTGTTCCTGCCATGAGTACACTCTGGCCCATGCCCTAAATATCTTTCTCTTTCCCAATGTGACTATGTTCCAATGTGCTTGCCCTGTGGTACACGCTGATAGCACAAACTAAAGCATGTATTCCAATGAGGCTATGCCCCATATGTTTCTTAATTTAACATTGTTACACGTACGTACACATACTCGTACAATGTGCTTGCATACCCCTGTAGTACACATATCAACTCTGATCAACAGCTCTTAGCTAAAGCTGGTAGACCCACGCAAGTCCTCATTTTCAAAGAAAAAGAATCTACGTACAGACAGTGTTCCTCAGATTCTGTCCCACCGGAAGGCCAAATTTAAAATAAGTCCTCCCATGTTTCTCTTGCGGGAACTAGGGAGAGAAATAGGGAGGGTAATACTAGATTAATAAGAAAAACAAGAGTATTTTGAAATTTTAAAACTTCCTCTTGAAGCTTAAATTGAACCTGGAATGATATGAAATCAGGTGCAGTACATGTATGTTAGTCCACAAATGTTTTAAAGAGATATTCCACCATTTCTGGAAATGATCTAATTTCCCAGCTAATTGAGTTCTCTTGTTCTTCCAGTTGTTCTCTGAGGTGATACTTCTACAACCTTCACTGATAACATGCTAGAGAACGGCTGAAAGAACAGCAGAAACATAAAACTTGTTTTTCCAACTCAAGGGGTGGTGAGAAATGGGCACATTTCCATAAATGGTGGACTACTGATTGCATAATTACATCCATTATTTAAAGTCAGTACCTGAGGTCACATTATTGTCAATGTCATCTTGAAGGAAGTTGAATGCTTTCAGATACTGTCTGAGGATATCTATGGGCATTCAAAATGTGCTTTGAACAGAGAATATAGTTATAAAAATATTGACTGAAAATTTGACTGAAAAAAATGACTGAAAACACGTTGTCACCTTTTTAACTGTAGACCTTGAATGCCTGCGAGTCTCCAAATAAGGCTCTAAGTTTAGGAGTGTAACTTGAGATCTTGAAAAGATTTCTTTCTAATGAGATGAGAAAGAGCAGTGGCCTTCTTGGGACCTGGCCTCTCCCCTCACAGCCTTGGGCTCCAACCCATCAATAAGCGAAAGTTGTGCTATTAGTCTGTACCCATCAACGGTAAGATAAAAAAAGTCCTTCTGTGTGCCTTCCAGCATATGTCAGCAGTGTGAACTTTCAAGATAGTGTTCTCTAGATCTAGAGTAGTTGCCTCCTTCTCTGCCCCTTTCTCACTTGTTGTATCACACTTGCTGTGTCTATCTTCGTCTCTCTCTGTCCTTTTTCTTTCTCTCTCAGTCTTGCTCTTCACTCTTTCACCTGTTTTTTTTTCAGTTTTTCTCTTCCTCTCTCTTTCTCTTAACTATTCTGAATATCTGTTTCTGTTTATTTCCCTACCTCTTCCTGTTTTTTCTCTATTATGCCATCTCATTCTGTGCTCTATTCATTCATTTTCTCCAAGGAAATATTTATTTTTGGAATCAAATACTCAGATAAGTGTATTTATTTGAACTTCATTATACTAGAATTTATAGGCCAGAGCAAAGCATTTTGAAGCGTTACAGAGCAAGAGGCCAAAACAGTGGAGAAAAAACTGGCATTTTTAAAACACAACATAGAATTTGCCCACGTCCAACTAACAAAAGTACTGAACGGTTTGGGGAAAATGGTGTATAGGCAAGGGCTTGACAGTAGCCATAAGATGCTCTTCATTTGGTAATGATGAGGTTGATTTCATGTTATGATGGGCGGGGTGGGTGTTGTGTTACGTTATTGATATGAAGGAAAGGGTTCCCTCCTTCATTTGCTAAACTTACACCTACAGGGGGGCTGTATTTTAAACCAGAGAATATGTAACAATAACCAGTTGTTACATCTCTCACGACCCTGCCCTCGCTCTGTCTATGAAAGGCATGTTAAAACCCCAAACCCAACCCCTTTCGTTCTCTCTTTCTCTCTCTCTCTCTCTGTCTCACTCGCTCGCTCGCTCGCTCACTCACTCACTCACTCACTCACTCACTCACTCACTCACTCACTCACTCACTCACTCACTCACTCACTCACTCACACACACACACACACACACACACACACACACACACACACACACACACACACACACACACACACACACACACACACACACATTCTTTCTCTTTTCCTGTTACTCATACTCATCCACTCTCATTTTGTCTGCTCTTCTCTGTCTTCGTCTCTTCCATTCTTTTCTCCTTCTTCCCCCCCCCCCCGCCTCTCTCTGTCACACACCCACCCACACACACACACACACACACACACACACACACACACACACACACACACACACACACACACACACACACACACACACACACACACACACACACACACACACACACACACACACACACACACACACACACACAGCCACTTGCGCTTTCTTTGACTTGTTCTAGGAGGCAAAGGGCTGTTTTGCATCAGCAGTCAGACTGATTAGTATATTAGCCTCCGGTGAGTTAGCGGAAACTCACTTAGCTCGGCTCCGCTAAAGCTGCCATGGAAACGCCCCTCTTTCAACATGTTTTTTCTTATTTCCTTTCCTTCAAATAAAAGAGTTTTTAAATCCAAGGATTTGGTGAGCTGAAGGGCTATTATTTTCTTTGTAAATATATTCTGGAGTAGCACAAACAATATTCAGTCTCTTTCCCAAGATGGAATATTATTGTGATTGTAAAAATGAAAGCTGGGGCGTTGGAGTGTTGGATGGCCAAATTCTGTGTATGTGTGTCTGAATGTGTCGCAAACAATGTCTCAATTCACACTACTCTCACAAAACCCTCATCCAGATGTCATCTGTCCTGTGGTTTGCCGTGCCCCTCTTAGAGTCCTAACACTCTGACAAAACTGTAAATATGGGATTATAAAATAATATTCCACCTACCGTAATAAACCCGCACACTCAAATTCTACAAAATGCCCAAGAATCTAGTCTACTACAAGTAAATGTTGGGGAACAAAAACACCTGCATACATAGTTACACTTACAACTCCAACTCCAAAAATACCGAATGCAAAAATAAAAAAACTAGGGTACCAGTAAGTCTACCAGTTGGATGTGTATCCCTCTGAGGCATTGCAATGGAGTTTTTTCTAATCTTTTGGCTGTACAGGATCTCAGCATGAGGTATAGTTGAGGAGGAGTGGATAAGGATGATTCAGGGGGCCCACAGTTTCGCAGGAGCCCACAGAGAGGGACTAAAATATGATACAGTTAACAGGGGCATAGGCCTATTTAGCCGTTTTGAGGCCCTAGCCGAAATTTAAACATGGGTCCCTCAAAACACATTATACAGACATGAAGTCTGTTATGGTGCTATTTTGCTGTTTTGTCTCATATATATCTTTGATTACTTTACATAAGGGACAAATTAAGATCAAGCCTATTTTTTGTATGTTTACCATGTATGATGTTACAGTCGAGGGGGGACATATTTGGTTGGGGCCCTAGGTATTTGCCTTGGTTTGCCTAATGGAAAGTCTGCCTCTGACGGTTGGGTAGGGGAGGCGAGGTGGGGACTCACAGTTCTAGCAGCAGCCCCCTGCTTCTACATGAATCATGCAAAGCTTAAAAAAGTAATGCAATTTTGTGTTTGTGTTGGTGAATGTTGGTTGGCTTGGTTGATATGTGGTGGGGGCCCAAGTTTGTTTGCTTCAGGCAAACCACAATTTGTAGCAGAACCCCCTGGATCTAAGTGAATCCTGCAAAGCTTTAAAAAAAATGCTTTTTTTGGTTGGGTGGTAGCATGACATAGTTGAGGTAGTGGAGGCTTTTTTCCTGTCCATCTTTCATGCAGCCCCACCATTTCTTGGAGAACCCTGTGGTTCCATGTGTATCAAGGCTTTTTGGATTAGGGAGACTACGCACTGCACAGTGTGTTAAAAATAAAAAATGAAATAAAAAGGGCAACTGGGAGGTGGGTTTACTAATCTTTTTACTGCATATAAAAAGCATCTTGCTCTTTATCCCATCAAAATGAATTTGAAAAAGGGTGATAACACAAACCATAGCCCATAAAAGTGTCCTTTGAAAAGTGGGAAACTGTTGCATAGCGCAGCTATAAATTTTATGTTGTCCCAGTTGAGTTACTATGTTCGGCAGTTAATGCATTTGTCATGCCTATCAAAATGACTTTGTAACACATGCATGCTTCCTCGGTCTATGCACATATGCAAACATTTGTGCACGCACGCACGTACGCACGCACGCACGCACGCACGCACGCACACACGCACACACACACACACACACATTTTTTCACTGAGAACCTTTCAGATTACAAGACAGAGTTGCATGTAAATGAGCTAATCTGATTACAATAATGGGATTAAAATAATTTAGCTTTATAACATTAAAATATATCCCCTGCTCCCATTATTCCTCAACAGCCATAGCACAAAATGACATTTTCATGATTTCCATCCTGTCAACTGCTATCCGCTTATTTAGGAGTCTTTCTGTACCTCCACTCATCTCATCTTATCTTGTGTGTGTGTGTGTGTGTGTGTGCGTGTGCGTGTGCGTGTGCGTGTGTGTGTGTGTGTGTGTGTGTGTGTGCGTGTGCGTGTGCGTGTGTGCGTGTGTGTGCATCCGGGTGTGTGTCTTCTTTTATTATCTTGTGTCTATTTATACAGTATGTGGCTACAAGGTATTACTTATACACAGTTACAGCAATCCTTTACTGTAGACTACTATACATTAAAGATATTAGCCTATATACAGTCCCAGGAAAAAGTTTGTACACCCTTTGAAATTTCTTACCTTTCTGTCAAAATTGGTCATAAAACATGGCCTGATCTTCCCGGAAATCACAAGAAGGAACAACCAGAGTCTGCTTTAACTAATTCAACCCAAACATTTACAAGTTTTCATATTTTCATTGGCCATAAGATGTAAACATTCACAGGACAGCAAGGCATAAGTAAGTACACCCTTGCATTTAATAGGTTTTAACCATAAGTTAGTCGCAATAACCTCAACCAGATGTTTCCTGTAGTTGCAGATCAGATTAACAAAACAATCTGGATGTATCTGGTCTCCCTCTTCTTTAGAAAACTGCCTCTCGTCAGCAAGGTTTGTGGGATGTCTGGAGTGCATAGCTTTCTTGACTTCATGCCATATAATCTCAATTGTTTTTTGTCAGGGCTTGACTGGGCTATTCCAGAATGTGTATTTCCATTCTAAAGTCGATTTGCTTCTAAAGTATGGGTTGTTGTCACATTTCAGCACCCATCCTCTTGTGTGCTTCAACTGTGTGACAGACTACCTCACTTTTTTTCTGTAAAATATCTCGATAAACTTCTGAGTTCATTGTTCCACTGATAATAGCAAACTGAAAAGGGCCTGAGGCAGCAAGGTAGCCGCATATAATGATGCTCCCGCCACCATACCCAAAGGTGGAGATGATGTTTTGGTGAAGGTGTGGTTCTCCAGTTCTCCTCCAAACATGACATTGTGTGTTCCCCTGAACAATTCAACTTTGGTTTCAACGTTGGTCTACAGAATATTTTGCAGTAATTCTATGAAGCATATAAATGCTTTTTCGCAAACCTCAAAGGTGCAGCAATATTTTTTTGGACAGAAACCCCATTAATTTTAGATTGGCAGAATGAATCCCATTTTAAGCTATTCTTGGTTACATCTCCTCTTCTGAGTATGGTGGCGGGACCATCATTATATGCGGCTACCTTGCTGCCTCAGGCCCTTGACAGTTTGCTATTATCAGTGAAACAATGAACTCAAGTTTATTGTGATATTTTACAGAAAAAACGTGAGGAAGTCTGTCACACAGTTGAAGCACACAAGAGTATGGGTCCTGAAATGTGACAACAACCCATACTTTAGAAGCAAATCGACTTTAGAATGGCTTCATAATAATGAAATACACATTCTGAAATAGCCAAGTCAAAGCCCTGACAAAAAACAATTGAGATTATATGGCATGAAGTCAAGAAAGCTATGCACTCCAGACATCCCACAAACCTTGCTGACGAGAGGCAGTTCTCTAAAGAAGAGGGAGACAAGATACAAACAGATTGTTTTGTTAATCTGATCTGCAACTACAGGACAATTCTGGTTGATGATATTGCAACTAACTGAGGGTTAAA
>NC_085871.1:3975000-3980000 GCF_034702125.1 Engraulis encrasicolus
ACACACACACACGCACACGCACACGCACACGCACACGCACGCACACGCACGCACACACACACACACACACACACTCCACCTCCTCATCTCCAGCGTCCCAGGGGTCCTGTCCCCACCAGGAGACCATGCACCTTTATTAAATCAATATGGCTGAAGCCTTGATTGAATGGCTGTTTTCCCCCTTCTTCTTTAATACCACTCCCCCCCCTCTCTCTCTCACACACACACACTCCCCTCTCTTTCTCTCTCTTCTCTGTCACTACGTGTCTTCCTTTACCTAGCTCTTCCAACACGACCCTGCCCTCGCTCTGTCTATTAAAGGCATGTTAAACCCCCACCTCAACCCCTTTCATTCTCTCTCTCTCCTTCTCTCTCTCCCTCTCTCTCTCTCTCTCTCTCCACCTCTCTGCTCTCTTCCATGGATTAGCCTTCCTGGAACAAACGTCTTGGGCGACTGCTCACCTGTCAAAAGCTCATGTGGCTGGGGATTAAATGTCAATTTCCCTCTCCGCACACTCTTGAGTCCTTCACCCGCTCCTCAGCCCCCGGCCATGTGTGTGTGTGTGTGTGTGTGTGTGTGTGTGTGTGTGTGTGTGTGTGTGTGTGTGTGTGTGTGTGTGTGTGTGTGTGTGTGTGTGTGTGTGTGTGTGTGTGTGTGTGTGTGCGTGTCCAGGCATCGGGGACAGTTAAATAGGGTTTCTTTCATAGGTGCCACGTAGCCGTTTAGCCCAGCCGAACTCAGCTTTATCAACCATGCAAGGAGGGGGATGAAAAGGTGCAGGGGGTGTTGGGGAGGGTAAGGGAAGAGCAGTGTGTGTTGTGTGTGCGTATTTCTTTCTGTGAGAGTGTGTGTTGTATGTGTGTATTTCTTTCTGTGAGTGTGTGTTGTATGTGTGCATTTTGCTTCTATGACTGTGTGTGGTATGTGTGTATTTTTACATTCTATGACTGTGTGTGTATTTTTATTATTGAATATTTTATTTCTATATGTTGTTCTATGTGTTGTCTATGTTTCTATGTTGAGGGAGGGGGGGGGAGTTGGAGCTGGTATAGTGTGTGCATGTGTGTGCGTAATGTGTGTGTGTGGGGGGGTGGGGCTTGAGTGCTTGAGTGTGTGTGTGTGTGTGTGTGTGTGTGTGTGTGTGTGTGTGTGTGTGTGTGTGTGTGTGTGTGTGTGTGTGTGTGTGTGTGTGTGTGTGTGTGTGTGTGTGTGTGTGTGTGTGTGATGGATGAATGTGAGTGGAGGAGATGTGTTAGGTGGTGATGTGGGGGGTGCACGAGTGTGAGAGTGGCTCCATTGTGTTTGTGTGTGTGTGTGTGTGTGTGTGTGTGTGTGTGTGTGTGTGTGTGTGTGTGTGTGTGTGTGTGTGTGTGTGTGTGTGTGTGTGTGTGTGTGTGTGTGTGTGTGTGCGTGCGTGCATGTGTGCGTAGATATGTGTGTGTGTGTGTGTGTGTGTGTGTGTGTGTGTGTGTGTGTGTGTGTGTGTGTGTGTGTGTGTGTGTGTGTGTGTGTGTGTGAGTGTGTGTGTTCGTAGATATGTGTGTGTGTGTTTGTGTGTGTGTGTGTGTGTGTGTGTGTGTGTGTGTGTGTGTGTGTGTGTGTGTGTGTGTGTGTGTGTGTGTGTGTGTGTGTGGCTCCTACAGGATCCCGGCCAAGTGTGAATATGTGGGCAGCTAAGAAAGGTGAGGAAGGGTCATTCATGTACGAGAGACGGAAAGAATTTCAAATGATAAAGTGTCCATCATCACCACCCTTCCTCGGCCTGTCTCTCTCGCCCATATGAACCCATATTGCCCACTGTCATTGAAATGGAGGGGGCTTTCCTCTAAACCAGTAGTTCTCAAAGCCGGGTTTTGGATCCCTGGGGGGATCACAGAGGTATTGCAGATGGGTCATGGAGAGATGGGACTTGGGATGTCCACAGTTGAACACTTAACATAATTCCTTCAATAGGTTAGTATCCATGTTCACTTGTATGGTTAAATATATTTGCTTTTCCTGTGAATTTATAGAAATATTAGTAGACAAAGTATTAATGGAAAATCTAGCAATGGTAATGGACACAACAATGCCTGAAAGTATGGGGAGTGGAAGTCACGAAAATACTTTTACTTCCAAAAGGGAGTCCACGCAGAAAATGTTTGGTAACTACGGCTCGAAACATTTATTATTATACTTCCCTATTCCTCTCAATTGGCATGTTTCGCCTCTCAATTCCACTCAAATAAAGAGCTTTTCTTTTTCTCCCTCCTTTCATTCACAAACCTTTCTCTCTTCACCTCCATATTCCCCTGATCACACCTCCATTCTCTTTTCCTGCCTCAGTGGAGTATTTTGCCCTTCTTTCATCAAACTCTGACAATCTCTCTCTCTCTCTCTCTCTCTCTCTCTCTCTCTCTCTCTCTCTCTCTCTCTCTCTCTCTCTCTCTCTCTCTCTCTCTCTCTCTCTCTCTCTTTTTTCCTCTACCAGATCCTTCTCTCTTTCTCTGTATCTCTCTTCCTCTACCCCTCGCTCTATCTATCCCGGTCCCTCTCCCATTGGAGCGTTTTATTCTTTCATCCAATCGTTTTATGCGAGCTCTCACGCTGAGGGCACTCGAGGGTTATGTGCACGTAAAAATGTCAGACCGTAAAAACACAAAGCTATTTTATTATGCAAACTTACTGCAGACCCTAATTCATAATTTAAGAGGAAAACGAATGCAGGATAATTAGGGCCTTCTATTGTCTAAAGGGGAATGAAAACCAGTAAGTAAACATCCCCACACTACCATGTTGCATTGCAGTGCTCCTCAGAAAAAAAATAATGCGCTAAAGAGAAAATTCTTAAAAAAAAAATAAATAAATACATAAACAAAACATCAGAGCCATCCTCAGAAAGCAGAGAATACTTTGAAGAACGCTGAAGTGATTTATTTATTTACCTATTTGTTTTTTTACTTTTGCTAGCTTGCTGATTTTTGCTGGCTTACTGACATTAGCTGACCCTGGTGTTGCCTGTTGGATGGAAGATTTTGGTTTGTGCTAATCACCAGTTGCATGTGAGTGGAATCTGTCATAGTTCAGCGGTTCACAACCCAAGAGTCTCAAACAACCACCTGAAAATCACCATAATCATCTTTGCCATTTTCATCACCACCATCATCATCATCATCATCATCATCATCATCATCATCATCATCATCATCATCACCACTACCGTTGGTAGTCGTCCAAAAGCCTTGAAAGTACAAACAGATATTAATTATTCTACACAGAGTAGCTCCATATGTTTCCATTCTTTCTATGAGTCTTTAGAGGCAAATTTCTCTCAAATTCACATGACTCTTTGTCCTCTGGCACAGTACCCTCTGTCTTCAAACAAGGAAAGGTATCTGCCACTACTGTAAAAGCCTACACACAACCCAACAAAGGTTGAAAACTACCGCCTTGTCCCACTGCTTCCCTTCTAATTTTAAAACCCTGGAAAGAGCAGTTGCAAAACAAGTTTCCAACTTCCAAGTTCAAACACTCCTTAGGATACACACAACCATGGTATTCACTCGTGCTGTCCACTCCTTGTTAAAATCCTACCTTGTTGGACACTCACAACCTCACCATAGGCATACCTCAAGGATTAGTGTTGGAGCCCCTTTTGTTTGCATTGCACATCACCTCCATGGGACATGTCATTTGAACACATGGGTTCTCCCATCACTGCTATGCTGATGACACCCATGTACATGTCATTCCAGCCAGTTAACTCAGTGAGTGTGTTATCGTTTCGGCACGCTTCACAGCCTCAGTCTGCATGCATCTCAGTCTCACCGACCTGTCAACATGGATGAAGGAACATCACCTACAGTTGAAGCTGTCCAAGACCGAGCTCTTTGCGATCCCAGCTAAAGATTCAATCTGTCACAACATCAACCTCAAGATGACCTCTGCCACTGTGGCCCCAAACAAAGTCACCAAAAACCTTGGCGTCAGGATTGATGACCATCTGTTATTCTCCAACCACATTGCATCAGTTGCCCTGCCTATGTGTGCTGTACATCATAAAGAAAATCAGCTCCTACCTGACCCTTGCATACAAAACCACCCCTTGAACAGTTCTCTGTCCTTATCTGAAGGGCATACTAAGGCTGTGTATGTTCCTGGCAGAGAGCTGTGTTTCTCTAACACAGACCGCCTACACGTGCCCCCTGTTCACTCGATCCCAGTCAAAACTGTTATCTATCTTTGTCTCTCAGTGGGGACTTCCAGACACAACAAGACTAGGTCATCTCTCTCAACCTTCAAGCAAGTAAAAACTCTTCTCTTTCATGACTATTTCCTGCACTGATGTATCAGCTGGTTCAGACCCGTGGTAGACACATGTTGTGTGTTTGTGTGTGTGTGTGTGTGTGTGTGTGTGTGCGTGCGTGCGTGCGTGCGTGCGTGCGTGCATGTGTGTAACCTACTTGCTGTGCAAATGTACTTTAAAAAAAAACACTGACCCTACTTGGCATTGGCACTAATTGTTCCGCATGCGCCTCGCTGGCAGGACGCCGGCAGGCCGCACTCCAACACAACAAAAAAATTAAGATCTACACCCGTCGTAACTGCCGACGAAAACACAGAAAGGCTAAATTGTGGTGATAAAACATAGAGGCTTAAAATGTGCCTGGTCGCAAGTCTAAAATCTGCGATTAGAACTGCGCGAACAAGTTGGTTTTCCAACTTGACCAATACTGCTGCTCTGGATACAGTCCTTAAAGACTACCCTAACACCCTGGACAATGTTGTTGTTGATGACACTGCGAGGACCATCACCGTACTGGAAATAGGATGCTGCTTTGACGCATATATGGACTTTGCTGAAAAATGTGTGAAATATCAACCAATAGTTCATGCATTGACAGACAGTGGCTACAAAACATCCATGGTGGCACTTATCTATGGTAGCCTAGGCCATGTTCATAGGCTGTGTGTGAGAGGACTGCAAATAGCCGGCCTAAATAAGAAAAAAAGCAAAGCA
>NC_085871.1:3995000-3997500 GCF_034702125.1 Engraulis encrasicolus
TATTTAAGACGCACTAAAAGGTGCCGCTAAACGGTGGTCAAATCAGCAGCAAGAGGCAAAAGGAACAAATCGCCACCACTACAAAAGTCCAAAACATCTAACAATAGCACAGCCATTTCACACCGCGGCAATTCAATTTTGGCAACAGTTATGATAGACAAGCCACGCACACCATCGGCTGTGCTATAGATTCACCCCATAGCCAACTCCGAGGCTAAGATAGACTTCACCAGCAATAGGCAAGACCTAGCCTACCAATGTGCTACTACGAATCCAATCTCCACCGCAAGAAACAAAAGTCACTTCTTACCTGACACGATGCACAATTTTGGTGACATTCCCTTCTTCCGTCGCACTTTAAATTCACCTAATTCCTTACTTAGTTGGTCCGTTTTTGATCACCAAAGTGATGAGACTTCTCTTCACAACAAGTTAGCTCCTCCAATGGGTTTAAGACCGTGTTGATGCATGCCCAAGCCAACATATCGCTGTTAATACCACTTTTATTAATACCTTGACACCACAAGCTAAACAAAACAAACGTCTCTCTCGGCGGTGCTATGCGACCATTGAACACAGATGTAAAGCACACGGCGGTGCCATTATATAAAATCATGACTTACCAGAGGCTGTGACCACCAATTGACTACAACACAACACCTCTCCAAAATTCCTCTGGAAATGCCCATCCAATTCGTTGTCAAAACTTCCCAAACTGTTTAGCCCATAGGCCTATAGTACTGTCAGTACTGTGCTCAGGGACAACACATTTTGTGTAATTTCTGACACATTCCTTCTTACATGGTACCCCTCCCTCACACTCTTTGCCTTGCATGCCTCCTGCCTCTCTTCCTCTTCATCCCTTGGAGAGTTTTCTGGGACTGGTCAAAAGTCGTATCAAGGTTGAGTTCATGTACTACCATTTGGTCAATGATGTAGGGACTTTTTCAAGCATTTGGTGTGTGTGGGGTTTGTTGTGTCAGGTTGGGGAGAGTGGGGAGCTGGTTATGAGGATATGGGGGGGGGGATTGGGGTGTAATGGATGTATTGTGAGAATGTACTATGAGTAAACGGTGTTAAAATAAAGGCATTTTTAAATCTCTCTCTCTCTCTCTCTCTCTCACTCACACACACACACACTCTCTCTCTCTTCAACTTCCCATACAGTATGCCACCCGTCTCTTCATCCCTTACATCCTACTTCCTCTATCTATTTTTTAACGTCTCTCGTTATTTCTCTCTCTATCGCTGCTCTCTGTGTTAATATCTGCTACCTCTTTTCACCTTCACATACAGTATGTCTGCCTCTGCCATCTCTTCAACTCGATCTCTCTCTTGCCATATATCTCAATATACTGTACTTCTCTTCACCCTGTCTTAAGGTATTCCTCCTGTCTCTCCTCTTCTGCTTCTTCCTCCTACTCTCCATCTCTCTCCATCTCTCCCTCTCTGTTTATATCACTATCTGCTCTCTTACTCCCTTCACCTTTCCATGGAGTATGACTCCTGTGTCCTCATCCTACTCACTCTATTTACATCTCTATATACTATATTTACCTACTCTTTGACTCTCTGTCTCTGTCTCTCTCTCTCTCCGTCTCTCTCTCTCTCTCTCTCTCTCTCTCTCTCTCTCTCTCTCTCTCTCTCTCTCTCTCTCTCTCTCTCTCTCTCTCTCTCTCTCTCTCTCATCTCTTATCTATAGTCAGTGTTGGCTGTTCTGTCATGGGTGGCAGCCAAAACTGTCAAAATGGTCAAAAAGGGGGATTGGGCAGGTTTTTCTGCAGATGGCCATGGAAATCAATAGAATTTTGATCAAATTGGGCGAGATTTCATTCCTTCAGGTGGGTTTTGGTCATTTTTTGGGCTGAATATTATCAGACACATATGGCAACCCCTCTCTCTACACCTGCCTTCTACTGCCTTCTCCTCTCCGTCCCTTCCTACAAATCCCTCATCTCCCATGCTTTTCCTCTCCTCTCTTTTTCACCCCTTCTCCTCACCTCCTCTTTTTCTCCTCTTCTCCTACTTTGTGTATTTGTTCTCATGTGTAAGGTACCTCCAACTCCTTTCTCTTTTCTCATCGCTTCCCTTTCCTTCTCCTCCCTTCTTCCTTCACTGTTTTCCCCTTCTCTTTGATCCACTTATCTCTGTGGTCCCTTACTCTCTATCTCTCTTGTGAGCAGCAGTTTGTTTATTTGGTCTTCAATACCTGTCCTCCTGCTCATCTCCTGTCACCTGTTCCATCCTCTTGTTCCCTTCTTTCTTTTCTTCTCCTTCTTTCTTACCTCTCATCCCCATCCCTCTCTTCCCTGTAGTGAGCAGTGGCTTGTTTATTTGGTCTATTTGTAAGGACTGCACACTGACTTTCTCCTCTCCTCTCCTCTCCTCTCCTCTCCTCTCTTCTCTTCTCTTCTCTTCTCTTCTCTTCTCTTCTCTTCTCTTCTCTTCTCTTCTCTTCTCTTCTCTTCTCTTCTCTTCTCTTCTCTTCTCTTCTCTTCTC
>NC_085871.1:4005000-4007500 GCF_034702125.1 Engraulis encrasicolus
TTCGAGCAGTTCTACTTTTACTTCATACACCTCTGGGATTTTGGAAGCAATTCACTTTTGCTGATGCTAACTGGATTGCAATTTGAAGCTGATATACAGTAGGCCTACATTGACACAGATGCCATAATTCATTGTTTGTAACATTTTCGTCTCATTTTCCAACTTGCCTTTTTCCTCTTGCCATTTTGGAATCCATTCGGTTGATCCCAATCTGGCAGAAGGATTTTGGCAGGATTTGGCAGTAGCACTTTAAGTCGTTAGCTTAGCATGAATAATTGAATGCGCTGTTGATATTGCCTGAATCTATGCAGAAAACGATAATACTATTTAAATCTAGAGAAAAAAGGTGAAAGAATGAGACTATTTCACAATCATTTAAGTTGTTTAGTATTCAATTGCATTATTTAAAACAATACTTAAAAAATATATATATTGTACATACCTTATATGTTATTGTTCGTTAGCTGGGTTTAAGAACACTGTCAACATTGTACCAGTAGGCGCTGTCTCGACAGGATGTACGCTACATCACAAAACCTCGATTACAATTCCATTTGCATACAGTGTGAATGGGATTCAGAATGGCATTAATATGGATGTTAATAACAGGGAGACAGCGGTATTTATGGCTTCCTCCTACACCACGTAATAAAAGGATGAAATATAAAGTGTAATCAATTATACATTCTTCCGGGGGAGGCTGTGGCGCACTTTAATGGCAAAGGGTTATGGAGGGAGGGAGGGGAGCACACTTTCGAGGTGGTTGATTGCTTTGCATAGCTCAGATTTTTCCCTCACTTTTTCCGGTTCTAAAAGGGCAGTGACTTTATGGGAAAGGGATGCTTTCGGGAAGGGGGTGCTTTCCGTTCTGTGATTTCTTTCTTTGCTACTCCCAACCTTTTTGTGTAATAGTAAATCGTAATGGAGGGAGGGAGTGGACTTTCGGTGAGCACTATAAGTGGGAGGTTTGCCTGAGTATCTCTGATTTCTCTCTCTCTTTTTTTTTGCTACCCTCCCTTTTTGTCAGTCCTAGTTTATGAAGTGAAGACAGCCCCCCTCAATCATTAAGCGATGGGTATGAATCATGTCATTTGTGTGTGTATGTGTGTGTGCGTGCATGTGCGTGCGTGTGTGCGAGCGAGAGAGAGAGAGAGAGAGAGAGAGAGAGAGAGAGAGAGAGAGAGAGAGAGAGAGCATGCGCACATGCATGTGTAAAATGTCACCGTCAGCCTCCAGCATCTAACCAAACTCCAGACCCTCTGCCTCCACAAATCTCTTCCATCTGTCCAGCAATAGCAGCAGTAGCAGTAGCAGTAGCAGCAGTCATTTGGTCATAGGCCTACCTACTGTACATACTCACCAACTTGGGCTAAAAGAATATCTGAAGAGATAAAAGAAAACAAATCACTACTCATAAGGGCTGGGCTGGTAATCTGGCATATAGGTTTTTTCCTGGTGGCCTAACAGTCCCCAGGGGCCGTTTTGTTTGTTTATTTGTATTTGAAAAAAGTGAAAGAAAGTGAAAGCCCATTGGGAAACTCCAACTCCCATTGTCATTGTGACACAGCACTCCACAGCACACAAGTGAACACTGCACACTGCACACAACGAAATTGCATTTATGCCTCACCCGTGCAAGGGGGCAGCCCTCAGTGGCGCCCCATGGGGAGCAGTGCGGTGGGACGGTACCATGCTCAGGGTACCTCAGTCATGGAGGAGGATGGAGGAGAGCACTGGTTGATTACTCCCCCCACCAACCTGGCGGGTCGGGAGTCGAACCGGCAACCTCTGGGATGCAAGTCTGACACCCTAACCGCTCACCCATGACTGCCCTTGACAGTCCCCAGGGGCTATTTTGTTTGTTTATTTGTTTTTGTTTGTTTTTTGTAGTTTTCTTAGGATCTGCCCCACAGTTTATAGGGGGGTGCCGTGTGTAATATCAGCAGGGGACTGAGTCAAACAGGACAAAGTAGGCTACGATAACAGCTTCTATGTGTGAAGAACCAGTTTAGCAAGACATTCCTATGTTTTGTGTTTCCAGTTTCCAGTCATGCTACTCATCTGAGAAATGGTGTTGTAGAATAGAAGTAGGAACTACAGGAAGTGATCTGCACACTTAAGCAAAGACCGGAGGTAGATAAGTGGAGGTAGATGTAAAAATGAAAAACAAACCCAACCCATCACCACCTTCTCTCAACATGTCTTTAACTGTGTTTGTTTTTTATGTTGATGTATATGCATGCATGTATGCATGTATGTATGTATGTATGTATGTATGTATGTATGTATGTATGTATGTATGTATGTATGTATGTATGTATGTATGTATGTATGTATGTATGTATGTATGTATGGTATGTATGTATGTATGTATGTATGTATGTATGTATGTATGTATGTACAGTACTACTCCTCAACTGTCATAGCTAATTGTAACACCATTGACGGTAACACGGCTTGACATTTCAGCCATTTTTATGGTGTTGTGGTAACTGAGGAC
>NC_085871.1:4012500-4027500 GCF_034702125.1 Engraulis encrasicolus
ACTCTGCTGTACCATTTTCATCTATTGCATTCATAACAATGTTTTACACAGACTTCCTGGAGATGGTCCCCACACCTCACTTGAGAACTAATTAGAATACCTCATTCTGTGTGATTTAGTGCTCAAGGTATAGAAATTGTGTTATAACTGGAGAACTGCAGTTGGTTCATTTTTTTAGTTAATGATTTTTGGTCATATTGCTTGAGGCAGGTGGACACAGTGCTTCGTTGGCCTACAAAACACAGTTTGCTTCACTTTTAAAATCAGATTTAGCCTATGACAAGTTGCCATTGCAGTCCAAATTTATCTCATCAATGACTGTAAAATTAAGCAGATATGCTTGCCAGATCCTGAGTAAATACTAAGTCACTATATACAGACATATTTCTCTCAGCATCATTTGGGGAAGTTGTGGGCTAATGCTTGGGAAGTTAGTCTTTGGATTACAGGGTTGCAAGTCAGAATCCCACCCTTACATCTCGCTATGTGACGGAGGTCATCTTGCTCCTGTTCGTCCCCCTTCGGGTTGCAAACCAGCGACCTCGTCAACTACAACGGTCTGGCAATGGGAGGCACTGTACGATACCGCTGGACTAAAGGGCCAGTCCCTCAGCTAGTTAGCCTCCGTTACCTACACGGACGAAGTGACCTTGAGCAAGGAACCTAATCCCACATTGCTTAAGGCACTATGTAAAAAAGGTGCTTTGGATAAAATTGTTAGTGTAATGTAACCATTACCAAAAGTGTAAGTGAAAAATAAAAGTAAATTCATGGTGTAAGTGTAATGGATGCCATAGCAGAGTTCGGCATAGAACGTTAGTAAACCTTCTTCCTGAAGCCTCATTATTGGTAGCGATGAGCTAACAGTCTGGACCACCTGTATCATGCTGTGCCTCCCATGCATAAACTGGAGCCTTGACTGGCGCATAGCCATAGCCAGCTATGAAGTCAGGGAGGTCCAGACCTCCTTAATTTTTCAGGAAAAAAAAAACTTTTTTACTGTATTGTTACTGATAAAACCTAAAAGTATCAGAATCAGCTGGTTTTAAGAAAGGTACTGTAGTCTACAGTACAATCAGTTACTTGGTGAAGTCACTAGTGTTGGAAGGAAACTGCTGCACCAGATTCTCTGCAGTTGTCTCATGAACATTTGATATTTCCATCGTGTTAGTTCATAGCAGAGCCTTTCATGTCTGTACCAATATTGGAAAACATATGGTACAATGTGTACATTAGTTGAGACAGAGCTATGCAACAGCTATGGTGCCTGTCCTTGAAGTCGCACCACCTGGGAAATATCACTATGTAAAACCATAAAATGTTTTCATTTCTCTTTCTATTTCTTTTTTCCCAGTGACATATAAAGATGTTTGCTCTAGGTGTCTAGACTTTAGGGACACCACACCAAGGTGAAGCTGAGAGGTGTTTTCTCCACTGACTGCTGATTGAATGATTTTAATGGATTTTAATTGCTAGGCAATACAACAATTCTGAAAGGACTGAGGCCTGAAGTATACACAAGAGAAAAATCCTTCATCATGTATTGTGTGTGTGTGTGTGCGTGCGTGCGTGCGTGCATGCTTGCGTGCGTCTGTGTGTGTGTGTGTGTGTTTGTGTGTGTGTGCGTGTGTGTTTCAAACTGAGGCAGGCATCGTCAATTTCAACAGCTAAGAGCTTCTCAATTATATTATCAAAGAAAGTAATTTTGTTTAAATGAGGTGAAAATTAAGCTATTATTTCTCTCTGGGCATAAATGGGCTACCATGACAATGAGGGTGTACTTGTTTTGTTAGTAAATTTTTGGTTGTTTTTTTCCCCTTTTCCTGCAGCTTGCATCATACACGACTGGACAAATGTGGGCCTTCCTACTTAGTCTCCATTCCCAGATGGGAGATGGTCAGTCCCTGGAGTTGGTAAATACTAAAGTGATGTAATAATGATGCCAGCCACCAAGATTCTCACAAGCATGCAAACACAGCAGCAGGGATGTAAGTCTGGGAAGCTAATAGGGGGGGACAAAGGGGTCAAGGGAGTGGGCAGTTGGCGGGAGGGAGGTGCAGAATTATCCTTTCACAAAACCCCTCCCACAAACGGCCGCCAACCAAATCGAGCTCAACAACGGTAACTAAGGAGTGTAGAACTTGTCGGAGGTCCGTCAAAAACCTGCGATTTTATGGATACATAAAACGTGTGTCTATGGCACCATCACGGTCCGACATCATCTGAAGATTGATTAGGACCTCGTTTTTTCACTTTCCCGAAGCAAAAACCTCAAGCGGACTGATAACAGGGATGGATTAAGCCATGTGTAGGCTATTAGCTCCAGGTGATCATATTAAAAAGTAGCAGGCTAACTGTGCAATCATCTTGTTTGCTAATATAGCCCCCTTCCCCCTTGCATTTAGCTGGCAGAAAACGTACCCTAAACAAATAATCAATGCATCGCTCAGACTTAAGGACAATATTATATGATATTATAGTATTGGATTCACGGCATTATGATTCAAATTTTATTGGGAAACTACTAGTTGCGTTTAGCCTAGAAATCTAGACGCCCCTAGCGACCGCAAATTGAATTTGCTCCCGGGGGCAGTCTAGCGGACCCCGGTCGTTTAGCGAGGCTGAAAGTTATCCGATGACAGGGCCAATCAAATCGCGAGGGGGGCCGGGCTACCTAGTAAACAGGAAACTTTCTAAGAAGAAACATGTTGGCCTCCGTGCTACGTACAGCAGTGTTTAATTAATTTAAAAAGCCTAGATGATAATACATTTCGTGGCTGACATGGATTGATGTAATAATACACCATGAACTTATCGGACAAAAATAGATCACAACACATTACCATTTGATCATTCGATGTTTTAAACTAGCTCGGTAAGCTAATTTGAGCATTTTACAGAACCAGATAGTCACACGCTATTATCAGACCACTACTGTAGGTGTAGAATGAAATTGCTGCCCCAATTTCTAATAAGACACATGCCATTAAAAACGAGACATTTGGGAGCTTTGGAAGTCTTTGAATAGCTTACTAAATAGATGGGAATGACACCTAGTCTACCAAGCTACTGGCTAGCTAACCTGTCGTCAATAACACAGAGCTAGGTATCAAGCCTTGTACTATATGCCTGCCCCAAATTCTAATAAGATCCATGTCATTAAAATCGAGACATTTGGGAGCTTTGAAAGTCTTTGAGTAGCTTACTAAATAGATGGGAATGACACCTAGTCTACCGAGCTAGCGGCTAGCCAACCTGTCGTCAATTACACAGAGCTAGGTATCCAGCCGTGTATTAGTTATGGTTATACAGCTAGCTAGCTAACACTGAACATGCCATGTTGACAACAATCATAAATATAACCGTTTAACAAGCCCCAAATTGCTCAACATTTCGCTGGTTGATCAAGGAGGGCCGTGTGGTTGAAAACAAGGCATTTTTGAACTGTGTAAGTGAAAACACGATTTATTATTTATTTACGAGCTGATGGTTGGGGGGGGGGGGCAGTCGGTTCATATGCAAAATAGGGAGGCGGAGCACTCGGAGGGTCACAGGCAGCCTCAAAATGAATGGCAGTGAACGAGGAGCCCGCGTATTGAAGGATAAAACTCGCTGTTTTCGTCGTCCTGGGAAACTTCCTTCAAAGTTCACAGCCTGCCTCGTGAATTCAGGGAAATGACAAAAAAGTGGGATTATCATACATACATCCAGATGACCACGAGCACTTGTAGAATCCACAGTCCCCCCCTATCAGCTCAGTTTGACAGCTGTCAGAACGCACCCAGCGAGCGGGGCATTCGGAGGGTACACTATTTACAGGCTTCTTGCTATTTAACCCATGGCTACAGGTAGGGGCGCTGTCGAGACGAGAGCACAGCCCATTCATTCTGAATGTAGTCTGCAGTCCTCCGTTGGCGCCCCTACAGTGCAGTACCTGCCGAGTGGAACCTCTCATAATACAACTTCTCCGAGAGCGTTTTCACAGCTGTCAAACTGAGCTGATGGGGGGGACTGTGGATTCTACAAGTGCTCGTGGTCATCTGGATGTACGTATGCTTGTCCCACTTTTTTCTCATTTCCCTGAATTCACGAGGCAGGCTGTGAACTTTGAAGGAAGTTTCCCCGGACGATTACAAGTTCAAAACAGCAAGTTTTATCCTTCAATACGCTGGCTTCTCGTTCACTGCCATTCATTTTGAGGCTGCCTGTGACCCTCCGATTGCTCCACCTCCCTATTTTGCATATGAACCGACTGCCTCAATCCATCACGGTCTCGCACCCACTGACCATGCGCAAGGGAGTTAGTTTTCCATTCGCTCGTGTCCTCAGGCAACGCCCCCGTACTACTAGCCTGGTTCACACCAGACGGTGTATGTGTAGCTTTGGCGCCCCCTGGCGGAGCAGAGCTTCACACACTACTGTCTGGTACACAGCAATAGAGCACGCTCCGTCTCCAACCAGAAAATAGGCTGAGAATTTATTGCTTCTGCACGGCCTCCTCACCAACAAATTCCTTCAAAAACCTTCCTGTTAATCTTTAAAGAGTTCAATAAAGACGCTTTTGCACACCTCTGTAGTTGGGCAGGTGCGTAGGATGTTATCCCAGCCGGGTTGTCAGTGAAGTGAAAAGAAATCCCGCACACTGTCCATTCCACCAACAAACTTTAATACAACGTTTCGGTCATCCGACCTTCTTCAGGTAAAGTTACCAAGTAACTTTACCTGAAGAAGGTCGGATGACCGAAACGTTGTATTAAAGTTTGTTGGTGGAACGGACAGTGTGCGGGATTTCTTTTCACTTCAATCTTTAAAGAGTCAATAGAGTCTTCAAGAGTCTCTAATCTGTCTTGTGACTCCTCAATGTGAGTTACCGTTTATATTGAAGAAATAAATGCACCGTCATTTCTGGCTGGAGACGGAGCGTGCTCTATGGCTGTGTACCAGACGGTAGTGTGTGTAGCTCTGCTCCGCCAGGGGGCGCCAAAGCTACACACACACCGTCTGGTGTGAACCAGGCTACCGTACTACACCGTGGCCAATGCATTTCCAGCCGAGAGATTGTTCTTCTGCGTCGACTTTCTTTGGTTATCAGATTCATCAGTCGAGGCGAGATGGCAGAGGACGAACCCTCTAGTAGGAAACAAAAATACTACAAGACTCATTTTACACCAGAGTAGGCCTATGCTAAAGCATATTCCTACCTCAGGTGAATAATGGTGCACTGTTTGCAACTGTAAAGAAGATTTTAGCACATTAATAACTATTCAATGAGAGGAAAGAGGAAAGAAAGAGAAGACAGGAGAGAAAAATAGCCTATTAAATGTAGGCCTACAGTAGGCTAGATAACTAACCTTAAAATCAGATGAAAAAAATGCTTTCAGTTTCTTTTATTTTGTTTAAACCATTAGGGGTGGTCATACTTTGAACAGGACGCTGGTGCCATTTGGTAGCATTTTGATTTAAATACCATTCATTTTCTTACCCAAGGCACAACAAGAAAACTCTTTGAGACCTTAGAGACATATTTTATGATAGCAATGGTCCAGCATAGGCTACTGCAATAGAGCTACAGTATATTTAGGGCCTAGGCCATTGAGTGACATAAAGGCAATCAGAAGAGTTTACACTCAGTTGTAAACCTCACATGGAGTCAGTAGGCCTATAACGACTTAGGGAGTGGCGTCACCTATTTTCTTTGTTTTGGTTTGAATTCTTGCAACTGCATTTTGGATTACTATCCATCATCACAACAGTTTTTGTGTCGATAAACTATCTCCCTGACATCAGTTTTTGGAACTTGGGATGTCTGCATAAATTACCCCGCTCGGTCGCTTTAGGGTTAAACTGCTCCTAATTAGCGGAGCGCGAGTTGGCTGAACCCACAGCTGTCCTCAGCGCAGCCGATGTGTGTGTGTGCGCGGCGAAACTCAAACGCAGGTGCTTTTAATTAGGTTCAGGTTGCCCCAGTCGGTTTTGGAAAGACGCGCTGTGTCGCACACAAAAGCTTGCTGTGCTTGACTTCAATAATTTGGAAATACTTGTACTGTACTACCGTGACGCTGGGAACCTGGGGCCTCATTTATCAAGCGTTCTTAGGTACAGACCTGTGCGTAAAGCGTGCGTGCGATCATTCCTGAGCAAAGTATGGGATTTATGAACGTGTACTTGAACGTAGAAATGTGCCTAAATCTACGCACACCTCAGACCATCCGTGCGAGTGGAAGAAACGCGAAATTGCAAATAATATTGACCGTGCAAGGTAGGCCTACAGTTTGCTTTGAATGACAATGGAGTATGACATTGTGCTATTTTACAGTGTTTTCGTCCATGTGTGTCTCCTTCTTTTACTTATTTTGAAACACTGTCCTCCTCCTGTCGAAAGCACCTCCACTTCTGCTGCGGAAATGTTTCTATCTCCACACTTCCCGCCAGCGCTTCGACTGGCGCGTGTGTCCGCGTGTGTTCATGTGTGTCCAAACAGGGTGGCGCCTTCGAATTCACATGGCATTTGAATATATTTTAATACCATATATGGTTACTTGGAGGCGTTTCGGGATGCAAATTACCCCGAATGCGCGCGTGCACAGTGATTTGGAAGGTGTGGGATTTATCATGCAGACGTGTGCGCAGGAACAGCCAACGCACGTTTCATAAATCCCGATTTTTCTGTACTTGCGAACATTCTAAATTTCACTCGTAAGACACACTTTAGAAGACATTCTACGAACTGATGATAAATGAGGCCCCTGGAGAGGGAGCTGGTAAGCTGCACTTTTGGTTTTTATTTACTTTGTGGTAGAATTGGTCATTTGTGGCGATACGTTAAGTGTCATTTGTCATTTGTCGGTTTGCATTTGTCTCACAACAGTGTATTGTGTGGTAGTGTTGGACAGTTTTCTTACTTTGTTTCCCACTCTTTGTAACGTTGTAATGTTAATGGCCGGGCACAAGTTGGCGTGATGCCTTTAATCACACGTAATCCACAAAGGTTAGAACTTGAAAACAAAACCGAACAAACATCGTCAATTTGACATCTATATTATTTGGACAAATGCAATGTAGGCTATCAGCATATTACATAATGGCCTACGCAAAGCAACTCGATATTGACAATTTTGTCTAGAAGCTTGCACTTGCTTTCAGTCCAGAAGGTCCTGTTCTTGCAATCCAGCCTTGGCCCATAGGCTATTGGAAGCATTATGTTTGGGAATGAACCTACATGTATTAGGCCTATTTGTAGGTGGACAAAATAATTTGGCCTAATAAAAAAGAACCTCGTTATCAACATATTAAGCCTAAATGCCATAATAGCCTACTCCATGTAACTTTATCGATGCAATTTTATTTAGGCCTAACTGTTATTCTAACAGTCAGCAGTGTGTCATTGGTTTACTGGTAGTCCAGTTATTGAAAATGAGGCATATTAGAACCATGGTGTTTTGAGATTTAAAGTAATGTTTTTATATGTGGACAAAATGTTATAATACATAATTTATAATAAACCAATAAAAAAACACCCTCTTGCATGATGCCACCGTCCTAAGCTCTAGTGCACGAGTGGGCTATACGCACAACCAAATCCCGTCCATCCGGGCCGACACGGTGTGAAACTAGTGAGTCCTGGCACAGGTGGCATTTCGTTTCAAATGGTTTCAAATTGCTTTTTTTGTACTGCAGGGTAGCCTGGACCGTTCTCTGTATGAGGTGTGTAGTCAAAAGATTGTGTGCCAGCAGTGCGGAAACGTGAGGATAGGCCTACGTCCATACAACCATTCATTCTGAGCGCTGCTGTCATTTCACCTGGTTGACCTCATGTTTTCAGATGTGTCCTATTATCTCCAGAAGGCGGTCTGCCTGTCCGTCTGAAATGCTTTCTTAAACTTGTAATTCCCTCCTGTGTCCACAAGACGGCAATGCATAGGCGGACGCATCTTTGTCCGCCTGTCGGACTTGTTTTGTCTTGACGTGGGGCTTATTGACCATTAAGCCGCATGCAATGTGGCTCAGGAGTTTTTACTTGGTATAGGCTACGCGCAGTAGCGCGGAAAGTGTCTGTATTGCAGGTGATGTAGTGACGTAGGCCTATCTCTCTCTGTGTGGGTGTGTGAATGTTTAAATGCAGTGTATTCAATTCTTTTATTTTGTGTTTTATATGTTTAAAGGTTTCTGGTCTGCTGTTCTACAATTACTCCATCTGTTACCACTACTTCAAGACAACTACTTCAAAACATCAACGTCAGTGACCTCTATAAAAAAGACAAGACGAGTGGAATACTATGTCTGTGTACAGTCCTCTTTCAAGTGTGGAAACCCAGTGCTGACATAGACTTGACAGTGAGAAACTTCTACAGTGAATAACCGCCAGAGTGGAAAACCAATGCACTATTGGAAACTGCTGAGTGCCAATGCATCACCGTTGCACCAGTGAGCCGCAGTGGACCACCATCTAAAGAGTGCATCACGCCGTTGACCTGTGTACAGCCTTCTGCTGCCAGTGACCAAGACTCAAAGACTCTACTCACACCACAACCCAACAGAGAGAAGACACTTCACCTGGGGGCCTGGAGGATAAAGCTTGAAGAAAAGAAGAAGAAAAAAAACAAGCTCGAAGGAAAAAAAGGACAAAAAAGCTTCCACCTCCCAGAAAAAAGGGTTCAGATGAAGGTTCTGCCTCCCCCTTCCTCTCTTGACATTTAGGATCCTTTTAGCTGCTCTCCATGTCTAGAAACTGTCCTGATCAGCTGCCTTGGACTGCTGAAGTGCCTTTCGTCCAATAGATCTTGGACTGCTGCTACTGTGGGTGGAGGAGTTCTGGACTTGGACTGTGCGTTGTCCCGGACTGCAATTGGGTGTTGTGCCTTCAGTCGACTTTGAGTATGAGTACTGCAGTGAACGTTTTCCTCTGCATTAGTGACACTGTCTCTTGCTTGTAACGCAGGGTCTTGTACTGGCTTTGTTGACCACTGAAGGAACTGTGCACTGTTGTGCTTTCAGTTAGGTCTTCGGGACTGGCCTGATGATGTCTGCAATGTTCAGAGAGAACCTGGATCACCAATCTCAGTAGAGTAGAGTAGAGCAGAGTAGAGTATATTAGAGTAGAGTTGT
This sequence comes from Engraulis encrasicolus, assembly GCF_034702125.1. Lineage (NCBI taxonomy): Eukaryota > Metazoa > Chordata > Actinopteri > Clupeiformes > Engraulidae > Engraulis > Engraulis encrasicolus. The sequence goes on from NC_085871.1 coordinate 4,021,606, forward strand.
AGAGGCTTGGCTTAGGTTAGTGGTTCTGGTGTTACAGGTGCTTTGGGCGGCGGAGGCATTGTCATGCGCAGGGCCTGTCCTGATGCCTGGCTGGAGGTTGCTCTACGGTTCCTTCTGCTACCTTGAGGTGGGTGGCCAACCGGGTCAGTGGAATGCCTTGCTGCGCAGGTGGGAGGTGGTCTCGCTGTGTGGAGAAGGACGTTCACTGCAGTGCTTGTCCGGACTCAGCTGGGGGCAAGGCACCCGGTTGCAGTCTGGGGTAGCGTGTGGGCCAGCTCCGGGTCTCCACTGCCAACAGTGGCAGTGGTCCAAGAACCGTTGGGCGAAGGGTGCTTCGGCCGTCTGGGAAGGCTGTTTGGGGCAGTTGCAAGGACATGGAAACCGGCTGAGGGATTCCTGAGTGTCGGGAGGGGAATGGGGGCAGTGCCACGCCGGGCCTCCAGGGGAGATGGGACTACCAGGACCTCCCAGACCCACAGACAGGGTTTGCTGCCGCAGCTTGTGCGTGTACACCGGATCTCAGAAGGGAGGTGGGAATGCCATGATCTACTGGATGCACAGAAGAGAGGGTGGGTACACAACATGCAGTAAGACCCTGTTGTTTACACGTATATTGATATTTTTGGAACGCATTCGTCTTCAATTCCCTAAAATAGATTTTAGAGTTTTAGTGGAGATTTCTAAGGTACACCTGTCAGTAGGGTGTGTTTCATTTGATCGACATACTGTTAATATATGTAAGAAGATAAAATACATATTTGCTTTTAAAAATATCTGCATATGTACGTGTAATCAAGACCTGAAACGTGAAAAACACACACACACACAGACTTAAAACCAGCCCGAATGCTGGACTAATGCATACACTCAAAATAAGAAATAAAGTCCGCAACACCAGGGCTTTCATCAATCTTTTATTATTTTGATGGCCCTTAATCAGACCTAATATGAAATTAAGTCTTGGTGCTGTGGCATTATTGGATTGTATTTATTTCAGTACTGTACAACATCTTCCTGTGGAAATCTGACTTGTCACTGATGGAACAAACTAATTTGCCATCTATTTTTTCTAATACCATTCTAGTACCTGTACCTCTTGATGCCATTTAGTGTTTCATGCCATCGTCCGTCCTTCTTGTGTGATGCCATCTGCAGCACACTGTTCATTGTGTGTGTGTGTCTCTGTCTGTCTGTCTGTGACTTCAGGGCTTCGTCAGGAGTTTAGGCGACACTGGACCACTGGAACCAGGCGAATGACCAGGCCCTGCAGTTAGTATACATGCACACATTCGTACACACACACACACACACACACACTGAGTAATGTATGACAAGCAGGGACTGAGTTGCACTGTACACACGTACAGTATATACACACCCACACACAGCTTTTAATGCTCCAGAGAAATGTATAATCCATTCATAAATCATGTCCTTGATAAAGTTTGTAATGCAACAATTGTAGGATATTGTTATACCTGTCTATAATATTGTGTCAGCAGGGTGCAAGAGCCTTAGCTACATCACAGAATGCACAAAAAAATAAAATAAAAGTGGACTTTTTTTAACTTAAAACATGTATTAATAATGCTCATGTGTGTGGTGGTGGGGGGGGGGTGGTGATCTGGAGTAGACAGAGTTAGAGATAGACCGATGATAGCAATATTTTAGAGTCTCTTGGTGAAGAGATTTTCTTTCTAACTAACTTTGGAGATTTATCCCCATCTCGCCCCCAGGCTGATCAAGGGCCTAAAGGTGCACAGGTAGCCAAAGGGGTCAAAGGAGAAGAGGGACCCGCTGGACAACAGGTAGGGATGGCCATTTTGTTTGTGTCAATTGGCACGTTCGTGATGGTGTATGGCGCATTCTGCGCGAATCTGTGCAGCTCACAAAATAAGAAATGTTGAATACATTGGCCCTCATTTATCAAACTTACGTAGAAACCATCGCAGAAATGAGCGCAGATCTCGTCGTACGACGAAGCTCACGTGAGATTTACTAAACATGTGTAACTCTCCAATCACATCGTAAGAGCGAGCGGCTGTTGATAAATCCAGCGTCTAAAAACCATCGTAATTAGAATAATCACGCCTTCTCTACAATGGCGGGAAGGAGACCGCACCCCTGAGTTTGCGACATGGAGAGACGCAAACCCATAGAGGTAGAAAATATCACTAGAGGTGACCCCGCCCCCCTTTTTACGGCAATCTGTAGCAGCCATTAGGCGCGTACGAGTTCACGTCAACGCATACATGCGCATGTAGACAGCAATGCACCCTGGATGAAAATGCTGCATGACGGTTAGATTTCCTGTCAAACTTCGAAATTTCGTCGATGTTGCGTTGACGAGGTGACATGTCACATGGTGTCAAACTATCGCGGGATGCATGCAACTGCAGTCAGATCTTGCAACCTCTGCAGTTGCTTATCCCCTTCAACGCTCGTCGGTGGACTGCCTCCGAGGTCACGCGCCCATGAACTGGTTGGTCAACAACTCACTCACGTGTGTATATGGGTCTTGTCTCACACCTCTACACAAGTTTGCGCAGGTCCCCACTTCAGCTCCTCCTCACTGCCTGTCCCCCCACTCCTCACACGTGGTGTGTTAGTAGAGCAAACCGGTGCGAGCTCATAGTCTCGTTCATATTTGTGGCCGACTGTAAATGCGCTGTATTTAATAACACCCACATCGTGACAACAAGTTCTCGCTCACGTGCTTCCGTCAACGTTGGTCGACAGCAACAAAGTCGTATGGGCCTAGTATCTGTAGGGGGTCAGCTCTATGTTCCCACAGCCCATTGGTCCCACGGCCCATTGGTCCCACAGCCAAAATGGTCCCAGCTTATTCCTGCTGCTCCATGTTCCCTCAGTTTTAAGAAATTATTGAAATATAAGCCCTATGCTCTACAACTCCATGTTCCCACATTTCCAAGTAAACTAAGAGAACCAATAGGCCTAAAAATAATGTTAAAAATCTTAGTGAGGTGGGACCAATGGGCTGTGGGACCAATGGGCTGTGGGAACATAGACACGCTCCCATCTGTAGGTAGATCAGAGAAATAGAAATTGATGGAGAAGGAGGCTCACCTCGGTCAAAAATGGCATAATCATGTGAAAATGTCCATCAACACACTATACAAGGACAATAGTTGAAGTGTGCTGCTAAATATGTTCATAAAATATATAATTTGATTTTTAGATGTATTTTACCGACTCGTATGATTTAAGTAGATATTTAGCCTGACATTTCAAATCTGGTCTTCGATTATTGTGTTACTGCATATTCACACAGTTTTAGTAATTTTTTGACAGGGGTGGGCGTGTTCTCAATTGACTTGCATTGACTGAAGGTGCCTACACTACCTACGGAAGTTGGGAAGCTCCATGTGCCATTTCCCAGTGCTGTCACGAATTGCCGTGTCACCTCTAGTGTTATTTTCTACCTCTATGCGCAAAACGGCTAAAACATCTACGTTTGTGGTTGATTGACAGCTTGAAATTAGGCTTTACGCGAGGTAGACAACAAAATAACACGTGTAAATAGGCCTAATCAACAGCAGTAGTCAACAGTGTTTTGGTTCTCAATATGGAAGGGGTAGGCCAAGAGATTGATTTCCAAATAGTTACAATGAAATGTTTGATTGACTACAGTAGGCTACACATAATGAAGATATTTGTATATCTATATTATTATATTGTATTTTTTTCAACAACAAAAAAATGACCATAAACCTTTTTGTAAACGAGGTCAAGAAAAGGGTCCTACGTGAAACTGGCAAACAAACAGTGCCCAACCATTTGTTGAGGAAGGAGAGTTTTACATGTCCAGTGTGCTGTCCCTCTCCCGCTCATTTGCGCACTGCTTCTCTCCTGCGATCCAGTTGTTTGGAGTGGAGTGGAGTGGATATCCCTTTTCCCACCTAAATAGACGACTATAAAGTGTTATCGGACACACACGCGTCAGGTGTGTATTCGGATAGTCTTGCGAAACGGCGAAACTCTACCGGGAAATTTTGTAGGCTATGTATTGATTGATGTGCGCCTGAACTCCCAGCTGTTAAAAAGAACGTCAGCCCCCTTTGATCCCATGACTGAAGACACATTCCAATATGCGGCTGTATATTGCACAATTATTCACACATCACGTCAAATCACAAATTAGATGTCTCTTGCAGTTCTTCTTGGCCTATGCCAAATTAACGCAGCGCTCCCAGGAAGGGTGCACCAATTCAAACAGGTAGAAGTTGGCTTATAGCCAAAATAGACAATGTAAAAACATTTTGTAATCATGTTGGCCACATATTTATGATAATGAGTTGTTGCGCTACAACTGCTGCTCAAGTTGGTGATCATAGTCATCCCAAGTCCAACTTGAAAACGGCGTACACCGTCTGAGAGCGTAAGCGCAGGAAAGATGAAATCCTACGACTGAGATTTGATGAATCCCAACTGGTCGTAGAAAAAGAACGTATGCACGACGTGCGCATGATTCTCGTCGTGCGCTGCTTTGATAAATGAGGGCCAATACATTGTTATTACGCAGTGCACATGTGAATTGCACAGATTTGCGTAGCATGCACCATCACAAATGGGTCCAGTGGCTGCGCTCCAATATGCGACCTTGCGTCCTCCACTTGTGCTTGTGTTCTCGTCCCGCTTCCTGGCCCCTCCTCTGTGGAGAAAAGAATAAAGTTTCCCCGCTGTCAGCCTAGCCACAATAATTTTTGGGGGACTACTCTTCATTCACCATCCACTTTGCAAATGAGAAAATGACTTTACAATTGAGTTTTTGCGAGATATTGAAATATAATACTGTTGTCAGTGATGTCATCATGACATTACTTCCTGGTACGAGGACACAAGGTTGCATATTGGAACGCGCCCCGTGAACTGGAGGCAGCCATTTTGTTTGTCAGTGAAGTATGAGCAAGAAGAGTATGGACCAACTCAAGGCAATAGGACTAAGAACAATTGGTGATGAGGTGGTGTGTGTGTGTGCGTGCTTAAAGGGTATCCAAGGAGAGCCAGAGAAGAAGGGAAACTGGATTTCCAGGCGCTCGAGGACCCAGTGGACAAAAGGTGAGCTAGAATAACCACTCACCCCCATACATACAATACAATGTAATGAGGACTCAATTTGGGGCCCCTTCTCTCCCTGGGCCCATGGCTGACCCCCTGTTGACTTCCCTGAGAAAACCAGCAATTTCAACACAGAACCAATGTCTCAATCTACGCACTTGTCAGTGCACTGACGTAGGGTTACCACCTGCTAATAAGTCCAAGGGGGGACAAGAGGTTTGCTTCTGAGGGACAATGTGGGACAGACCCTGGCGTGCACGTGCACTCGCGCGCCAACGCTTCAAACGCTGTACGCGCACGCGCTATGCGGGACGGGTGGTCACCCTAACTGACAATCAGTGCACAGTGCACTGAGGTCTTCAGTGCATAGTGTCGTGGAAAAAATTGAGCACTATGCACTGTGCCCTGGAAGTGAAGGCTGAGCATGGCATTAGCTCGCCAAAATATCAGTTGGCTACTGTTTTCAATGCACAGCGTCTGTTGCTTGTATTTACATTTCCTTCACCCAAAAGGGCAACAATCACACATACAATACTTGGGTTGGCATGAAAAGGTTGGTGTCTCAGAAACATTACTCACAGAATTAGGAGACTGTCGACCAAACTCTTCTAGTGAACTGAATGCCACGTTTCCTCCGTGTCATTGTCAACATGGTGGTCGTTTAGTGCGTGCAGTGTCCATCATTCAAGCATGCGTTTTTCCGCCATTGTTAGGGGATCATCCGGGCACTTTCAGTGCACTGGCTCAACCGAAATTTTCAGCGTGAGCGCCCTAGGCACTGAAACGCAATGCCCGAAGTGCACAAGTGTGTGGATT
>NC_085871.1:4032500-4040000 GCF_034702125.1 Engraulis encrasicolus
TGTTAAGCGTTGTCTTGCTTTAAGACAAGTTAAAAGAGGGAATATGTCGCTAAGCTAGTGAAAGTCAATGGAGCTGTGTAGCATTGTAGCATGCTACACGAATCCATTGACTTTCACTAGCTTAGCGACATGTTCCCTCTTTTAACTTGTCTTAAAGCAAGACAATGGCTTACATGAAAAATAAGACACTTCACCACCTTGATAAACCATGGCCAAAGATTTTAACTGTATTAAGCCCCAAAATAGTGGCATATCCCTTTAAGTATTAGGTTGTAGCTACTTTACTGTTAATTATGGCCCCTTATTTTGAAGTGTTACCAAAATGTCTTTTTTTGCCATCTGATGTGTTTGACAATCACTCGGCTGGAGGAAGAACAGAAGCGTGGGTGACAAGACAAGAAAATAAAGATTAAAACTTCAACAAAGACAGCAAAATCCAGAAGAATAAGAAGTTCCATTGATTTAAAAAAAAAAAAGACTTCCTGTCAGGAAAAAATTATTTTGTGGTAAATACTGACTCATGGTTAAAAAAAAGTAACACATTTTTAAATCACCAATTCAACAGATAACAGAACAGGAGGAGAAAGGAATCCATATTGATCCTTGGGAGTTTTTCTGTCCATGCCCATCTGTATTCGACACAAATTGACAAAACCCTGCAATGGTTTCAGAGAAGGATTAACTGCTTTCACTGTAAAGTACCATTTGTTCCAAATGCTACAGTATTTGGTTTTATTGTTCTCCTCAGCTGTTCTGATCTCAACAGCGACAGGGGACAACATGATTTGTTTAAAATCTCATTCAGCCCCACAAAGAACAACAACTTGGCAAAATATTGGCCTGTGTGAGACGGTGAATGGGTATAAATTGACTTTGATATGACATTGATATGACCTTTGCCAGAGTCCCTCACACACATAGGCACAAACTATGGGTGTAAATCGCAGCCTCCATCACGATACAATACAGTATTGATTTCTTAAAGCAGGGATTCGAATATTTTCGATACTCAGGAATTCCCCACGATACGATTTATTCCAATTACTTTTCTACTTCTATTACTGTATGTTATGGAGCTAGGGCATTGGACAGGGGCCAGCGATTCGATTATTTTCGATACATAAGAATGCCTGACGATATGTTTAAATTAGATTAAATCATCTGCCCTAGGATTGATGCATCGACACATTTTGATTATCATTTAAATGGTACACCCCTAGCACAAACCCACACAGTATGGGTAAAATCATCTTGAAAAGGGAATTATTTTAATACAGGACATTCAACTCCAGTACTGAGTGCAGCATACACACACAGTGTTGCCAGATTGGGCGGTTACCCACCCAATTGGGCTACTTGGGATGGCAGTGTGCAGGTAAAAACGGACAAATTGGCCATTTGGCTTTTTTTTCTGCCGTTTTTTTTCCCATTGAAATCAATTCAATTTGTTGAAATTTGCGGAATTTAGCGCATTTTGGCGGCTTTTGAGAACTTTTTGAGCGGGATTTGATCAGACACATCTGGCAACACTGTACACACAAGGAATTCTGAACAGTATGGCTTTACTGGTATTCACTGAGAGAATCCTCTGTACAATGTTAAGATGACTTTTTATAGGCATCTTCATATTTTATATATATCTTCAATAACTCATTACAATGTTATGATTGTCGTTCAACAAACAAATACTTTTTATAATGGAGTAAATAATTGGATATTCGGATTTGTTTCTCATGGGGTTAGTGTACATGCAATGCGCATGTGTAATGTTTTTTTTTTTGCCATTGTGATACCGTGCCTCAGAATTGCAGATTTCATTGTTGAGCCATACAGTAGTTGTGCTCTGCTATGTGAGTATTTCTTTTGCTTGTTTCTGTTTTCATCTTGGTGAGGGGGGATGAGAACCACCCACAATGCTCACTAGCCTCTAATCTTGTCAAGAAATCAGCCATTCCCTCTTTTATCTCCACAGCAACTGTTGGAAAACCCAACACTTCACAGATACTTTCATGTTCTTACATTTTCTGGGGTCTGCATGTGCCTTTGTGTTTGTAGTTTTTTTTGTTGTCGTTCTCTTTTTTCCTCCCCAAGAACCCTCATTTATTCCCCTCAACAGAGCTGTACAGTCTTGTTTTACCGTGCCATTGCTCACTGGAGTACGTAAATGCTGTGACGTTCGTGAATGAATCGATTCTTTTGCACGGCTCCTAGAAGTGAACGATGGGAACCGAATCACAGCTGGGGGAGCCACTCGTGTTTTCGTTCATTTTTCATTCATTCTAAGCATGTGACCTTCATGTAAGTACTTTAAGTTGGGCAAAAAGCACAAGTGTCTGCATCAGAGAGTGGCAGAAACAGTCTTTAGAAGGACAACAATCAGTTGTTGGACAACAACGGTTTTAAGACTACGATTGTATGTGGCATCATTCCTGTACCTGTACCTGTTAACAACTCAGGGAGAGGGAGGGCCTCCTCACCCCCTTTCCCTGAGATGATAACAGGTACAGGTCAAGAACAAAGAAGAGGTAGAACAAAGCCAGTGTCTGAATTAAAAACGCCCTCCACAGGAAGTGAGGTCACATGGAATGATGTCACATACAATCGTAGTCTTAGCCAATAGCACTCAACACCAGCGATTCAAAACTATCCCCTGGAGGCTTTCTGGCAAATGCACCTTTATTGCCTCTTACAAACTAAGAGAGTTGTTCATTCATGGATAAAGCAATGCATGGACATTAGAATGTTCTGTATGAGATTGGGGGCAATATCCGGGTTCCATCACACCCTACTACAGGTGCAAGAGATGGACTTTCTGCATTTCAATGGTCTATAAGGCCATTATCATGTACATACTGTGAAATCGCAGCATTCAACACTGTGTTATGTGAAAGTATCAACAGGTTTGGTAATACTTTATAATAATGTTCCTCAATAAAGACTGAGTAAATAATTAACGAATGATGAATAAAACATTAACAAATGTTTTTATTATTAACTAAGTTTTATTAATGCTTTATAAAATATCTACAAATGATATATGCAAGATTTTACACACCTTATAACAGAGTATTTTATTCATTTACAAGCAACTTGTAAATGTTTGATAAATATAAAATATTAACATAGCATTTCCTAGTCATTTACAAGCATTTGTTTACATTTCCTAGTCATTTACAAACGTTTGTTAATGTTTTGTTCATCAATAGTTAATTATTTATTAAGTCTTTATAATGCTTTTTTGCATCCATTATTCTAAAGTGTTACCACAGGTTTTACTGGCATGGCTTGTGAGACGACAGACACGACCACAGCAAAATACAGCTCACAAGGGAAAAACAATGTGAAGTAAAATGATGAAATAGGATAGCAATTAGCCAGACCATTAACAGGACCACATAGGATTTGGGCTGAGACAGACACACACGCATGGATGCACACACAGACACACCTGGGCGGGCTCACGGGCAGTGCGCACACACACATACACACACGCACATGCACGCGGACACACACAGAAACAAAGACACACTGCTCTTAGTCTCTGTGCATGGATGTTGGCTGTTGAGTGGCCATGTATGTCTGGAAAAGACACTTAAGGCATATAAGAGTGAGTGACATAGTCATTTTCCCTGATGTTCTCCTGTCACTACTGTATTGTGTACCAGTGACAACCGCAGCCTCATCCAGACGACACCTGCTGAGATGCTTTGTTCCAGTTCTTCCTCCTGTGTGTGGAAGTGCGTGTGTATGTGTGTGTACGTGCTTGTGTGTGTGTGTGTGTGTGTGTGTGTGTGTGTGTGTGTGTGTGTGTGTGTGTGTGTGTGTGTGTGTGTGTGTGTGTGTGTGTATTACACCAATCTATACCTTTGTGAGGCCCCTGCTATTGGAGCACACCCACATACTGGGGCCCTCGCTCCATGTGGGACCCACATCCTGGACCCCACATGTTTTGACCCCTTTTGCTTGGGTAGTTTTGCTGGTAAAAGTTAAGGTGTAAAAAGGGATTGATTTGGTTTGGGCACACTTTAGCATTATTTAGATATTGTTAAGATTAATAAGAATGAAAGGCCCCCACAAAGATAGGATGGGCCCCACAAGTGCCCCACAAAGATAGAAAGGTGTGTGTGTGCGTGTGTGCGTGCGTGCGTGTGTGTATGTGGAGAAATAAGGAAAAGCATCTACATGGGGCTATCTTAGAGTGCACTTCTCCCCATCCTCTTGTCTCGTTGAAACCAGCCATTTAAAGTCTGCCGGGGGAAGAAGAGAGGAGCATATTTACAAAGGCTACCCTTTCTGCCAGAGACAGAGACAGCATGGCCATTACATTACATTGCCAGCCTTTATGACAGGATAATTGAGACCTTGTTTGAGCGAGCTACTTCCCCCCACTCCCCCCTCTTCCCTTTTCAGTGGAAAAGCAGAAATTGGATGGCGGGACATCTGAGGTAATAAATGGACTGGGTGGTCAGAACAAACACACACATACACATGCATGCACACACACACACACATGCACACACACACACACGCACGCAAACACATACTTCCGCTGTCATAATTGGGTGATGGTCCATGGGGACAAATGAGAGTTCAATTACAACTGGTTATTATGCATTAAACAGAGAATAAATACAATGTCTAATCATCTGTGGGAATGGGCACCCTCCTTCCACTCCAGGGGGTCCGAAACTGGACATTGTCTGAATGCAAAGCCCGGTTACCTCCATTCAAGCAGTACATTATCGGCTTCAATACAGATCTTGTGGGCATCTTTTTTTGTGTGGCTGAATTGACCTTTACATGTCTTCATTGAGTACAAAAGAAGGCAATGATATCGAATATTTCATCCTTTTGTGTACTGTTCCAATGTTAACCCAACAGTTGTCCTGGCAACAAACTCATCTTTGGTATTGCTATGGTGATGCTGGGTAGTCATAGTAACTTGTCTCTGCTCACAGGTATCATTATGTATGTGAAACATTAAATATAATATCTGTCAAGGCTTCTACCACTTAGAATTTGCTTAGTTGACATCTGCACAAGAGATATGAAGGCCGTTGACAATGAGCACGCGTTCATGCTATCATGTTTGAGGCAGTGGTGTAGTCTACTTTTTTATGGTGGGTATACTGTATATTTGAGATTTCTTTGAAGTGCGTATACTGTATATATTTGTGCCATTCAAAACGATGGATCAATCAATTTTAAGTGGGTATACTGAAATCCCTGAAATTTAGAAGTGGGTATACTACGTATACCCGCGTTCTACGTAGACTACACCACTGGTTTGAGGTGTTTTCTTGTGTGCACCAAACAACAGTCAAAGTCAATCTGAACCCCATTCGTGGAAAAAGCAATATTCATGGAAAGTGTGTGTGTGTGTGTGTGTGTGTGTGTGTGTGTGTGTGTGTGTGTGTGTGTGTGTGTGTGTGTGTGTGTGTGTGCGTACGTGCGTGTGTTTTGCAACTTTTGCCGTCTCCGCTCAAAGATATGATTGAGAGCTGTGAGATTCGGCTGTCTTGCCGAGGCAGGAGGGCATGAAAATGAGATCTAGGCACCGCATGCCTGCCTGCCTGCCTGCGTGCATTTGTGCGCGTGCGTACGTGTGTCTGTGTGCGCGTGTGCGTGCGTGTGTCTGTGCGTGTGTGTGTGTGTCTGTTTGTCTGTGTACTTGTGTCTGTGTGTGTGAGAGAGAGTCTGTGTCTGTGTGTGTGAAGTGGAGATGTCTGTGTGATATGGTAACTCTATTTGGGGGTGTCTGTCGAGCAGAACAGAAGAGAGCAGGACTTTGGAGTATTTGCAGCGGTGTATCGGAACAATTTACAGGTGGTACCCTTACCTTCACTCTCCCTGCGATAAACACATCACACATATCACAATTTAGACAGTGGGAGGATGGTTTGGAAATACATACTGTGCTGTATATTATACAGATGCATTATATGTATGGTTAGTTCCTTTATTGTTTATTATATAGTTCTGCTCTGTTTGAATTAAAAGTGGATACCAATAAAACACGTTGCTATCCCAAAATAAACTGTACAGTCCGTGCAGTATACTCTACCTCTAGACACCTACATTGTTGAAGTGGAACATTGTGGAATACAGATGCTATATCACCCCACCACTAAAGCTTTCAGCACACCAAAGTTTAAATGTTACCCACTCTTCATGATCAGGCTCTCTGCTGAAGAAACACTTTGCAGGAACATATCTGCCACTGAGCTCTAAAGGTCTTAGTTCACTGCGCTTTTCTTCATCAGCTTCTCAACAGGAAAGGTGGTGGCATGGAGAAAATAAAATAAAATCAGAAAAGAAGGAGTGCAACTTGCCAGTGTGTGATTATGACCTTTCGAAAAGTCCTACTTTGAAAGTCTTGCAGCCAAATGGCAAGGTGACAACCCAGAGTGAGGGCACTGAAGCAGAATAGCATGAAGTAATGTAGTTCAAATTGTTTTTTTTCCTTGAATGAGTCAAACTGTTGGCAAACACCAATTACTGTGTAAGCGGGCCGGGGACAAGGCTACGTAAGCTGAACATTACACTCCACTACTTTCTTTACTTTGCAGTTCAAGGTCACTTAGTCAGGAAAGGCTTTTTATACTGCATTGTTCCCATTTTATGACTGGTGGTTTCTGGGTGTAGTTCACAAAGAGGCGCCAAATCATTCAATGGAACTAATTGAAGTCTGTTACTTGGTTTCTGTCACTCAAAGCTCTGAAGGCATTTTTTTCCCAGAGAAACTTTTTTTTTACAAGTCCTCAATAGCTAAGTCTGCCATCTTTTCATTTCCATATGAGAACATGGAGGCTCTTATTTATTTTTCTTATTTCTTTATTTAATTACTTATTGGGGGGAGGGGGCGGGGGTTACAGGTGTTAGAGGGGGGTTAGAGGAAATTACAGCTATTTCGGGCCTTTTTTCCCGCCAGCTCCAGTGTGGGGATTACCCCACCACACACACACACACACACAAAAACAACAACAAAACAAAACAAAAAACGAGGGAAAAAAATGATCTTGCCAAAATTGCTATTGCTTCTGCACTTTTTGGTATTCTTTCTTCCTTTGGAGGGCATCCTAATCCCCATGCTGGAACTGGTAAAGAAATCAGGAGTTTGTCCTAAGTGGAAGCTCCCGGCCGTCGTCATGTAAATGGTATTACAATTTCGTTTGGTGGGATTACTCCGTCATCTGATTGGCTTGAACAGTTGCGTTCACACTTGTTGCTACAATTGCCGTCGGAAATGGAGCCAACAAATTGTGTGTGTGTGTCTGTGTGTGTGTGTGTATGTGCGTGCGTGCGTGCGTGCGTGTGTGCGTGTGTGCATGAACCTGAATATTTGCCAGTGGGAATGTGCTTGTTAAAGTGTGCAACCTGCTAAGTGTTTGTATGCATACAGAGTACACATGCATAAGTTGATGTGCACAGCATGTACAAGTGTGCCTGTGTGTGTGAGTTTGCGTGCGTGTACGTGTGTGTGTGCGCGCGCATGCGGGC
>NC_085871.1:4047500-4055000 GCF_034702125.1 Engraulis encrasicolus
ACAGGGATGCTGACAGGGGGTCATACTGTATGTCCTGTACCCAGGAAAGGGGGGGGGGTGTCATAATTGGGTCCTCATTACATTGTATGTATTGGTTGAGGGGTCCTTTCAAGATGACTTTGTCCTGAGCCTGGCCAAAGCTGACAGCGGCCCTGAACAGACATACAGGGAAAAGCAAACACATGGACAAACTGACACACCTACACTCACATGCAAACTCGCACATAAATGTATACGCACGCCTGCACACACACACACACACACACACACACACACACACACACACACACACACACACACACACACACACATAATAGTAGAAATATATAGTTGTGTATGTATATAATTGTTAACTTTTCAGTGACTATTACAGCACTCCACTGGTGGAAAGGCATGCATTATGGGGCTACAGGGGAATTTGATTTCTGAGTTGACACATATATACGCCTCACTTACAGCTACTTACCAACTTACAAACTTAAGGCAGCAGGGCAACTTTCTTTTTTAAGTTGAACTAGTCTGCAATGTTTTACAGTGCAGGGCACAATGTGGGTCAGATGCCTTGCTCAAGGGCATGACAGCCATGAACGAGGGTATGGCAGGGTTAGCATTAGTCATTTATATTCGTTCACAATATAAAATGGGGTGTCTGTTTAACATGAATTTCAAATCTAAATGAAAAACAACTCACTTTATTTTGACACAGCAATATAACAGTTAAACAGTTTATTTTTTGTTATGAGCTACATCAGCTAGTGAAACAAACATAAGTGAATGCTGCTCACCCCTTACTTACTCTCCTCCTCCTCCTCCCTCACCCCTCTCCGCCATCGCTCCTCTCCTCCTCGTTCACTTGCTTTCGGCTCACTCCTCACTGCTCTGCAATGGGTCCTGGTGTTCGAGGAGCACGTCGGGGTAATGGAGTGTTTCACATGTCAGTGCTGACAACCAGCGTTTCTTTCGACATATAAGTGTGTGTGTGTGTGTGTGTGTGTGTGTGTGCGTGTGTGTGTGTGTGTGTGTGTGTGTGTGTGTGTGTGTGTGTGTGTGTGTGTGTGTGTGTGTGTGTGTGTGTGTGTGTGTGTGTGTGTGTGTGTGTGTGTGTGTGGTTGTAACCCCCACAGCAGACCCTCCATGCATGTCAGTTTGCAGCACTCAGGTCTTGTGAATATTAAGTGTGTTTTCAACATCTCCTCTCCACAGTGATACTCCTTTCACATTGCCACAAGTATAGACCTAGGCCTTTCTCCATGGTTATTTTCACGGTCTGTTCTGTTCAACAAAGACTATTTTGTGGTTGCATTGTGCCTGCTACTGATTACATTACATTACATTACATTACATTGCATTTGGCAGATGTTTTATAACCAAAGCGACTAGCAAACAAGGACATGGCAAGGATGGCAAGAATCTTTAGTTAAATGGTTTGTTTTACGTGTGAGAAAGATCCAATTGATCGTCATGTGTATTACTACCATAGAAAGCCATTTTTAAATGTAGCACCATTAGGTCTATGCAAAGTGGCAACCAAAGCAGTGCACTATCGACAGACTACTGTAAACGATCGTAAATGGACATTGCACATCAGTTTTTGGTCACAGTGTACATGTCCCCCCCCCCCAGTTGTGTTCCTTAGACAGATAACATGTGATTCAATTGTTGCTACTGTTTGTTGTTTATTTTTATTTTTATCCCTGAAATCACCATATTATCAACTTATCTCTACATCGTCAACTCAAATTGTCCACATGACATTATCCTTCACAAGCCCTCCTCCAACATTGTGTTCCTTCAGGGGTTGAACTGTCACAAAATTGTTGCTCACAAAAGCGATTTATTTTGTGGTCCCTCAAATCATTATTTATTTGAAATCAAATAATCAGCAACACATTGTCAATGCAAACCTTCTACATGACATTAGAGTACATGCCCTTCCTAATTATATTGCTTTGTGGTTGGACTGGAGTGTAACAGAAACAGAGTAATACAGAGTTGTTACCCAGGGGTGGTTTGGATCCCGGGCCACAAGTTTGCAAAGGGCCCCCATGGACCACAGGCCCTCTGATTGCCCTCCCTGCGCCCCCGCCCAATTCACAACACCCTTCTCTCTCGGTTCTCTTTCGATATGGCATATAATAGCGCGAGTAGTCAGAGACTAGGCCCCCTGACATTGCAATTGGCATCAGCATAAGCATCAGCATCAAGTTTACAAAGGGGCCCTACCCGGGCCCTTGGACCCTTGGGCCCCTGGGTGTCAACCCCACTGGTCCGGTACGTGATACGGCCCTGTTGTTAGTAGCAGTGGCTGTGGCTGTACGTATACATGCGGTGGGTCAGCAGCGAAGTGAGGATAAGTGTGCAAATGAAGATGGATGAGGAGTGGGCTGGCCATCAATGTCACCTCATTACTCTGATGGCTTTCGCATTATTCCAGTGTCACAGGCGTACACAGGGGTGACGAAGGGGGACAAATCACCCGCTGCATCCCTTGCCTTGGAGTAACTGATCATCTCCATCTATCAACATGGAGAGCTGACAGTAAACTGCAACAGAACTTCCATCTTTTCCCCTCATTCTCTTTCCTCCTGACTTTGTCGTGTTTCCCACCCTCATTCCGTCAATTTTTGCAAACTCAGAGTTTACGGCTTACATTTTCCACATTAAACATGTTCTGAGATTGTTCTCACATATTAAACACATTATCACATTATCATTTTAACACACTTCATACAAGAAGTATAGCACTGAATTACTGAGTGAGTGTTACAGAAATGCAATACACTGTACTCTGTAAGTGCTGAATGAACTCTGCAACATCACTGTGTTTCATATCTTAGCATCTAACCCATTTCTCACCCACATTACAGAACTGTGCTGAACCATTCATTATAATATTGCCCATGAAAAGAGTGTTTACGTACGTACTGTATGTTCCCTGGCATTCTTAAATGTACTTCATGCTTCTCAATGCACACATAGCATTTATTTCATTGACAAAATAAAGCATCTCAAGGTGCTATGCATTGAAGCCTGAAACCTTGACATAAAATCAAGAGAAAATATGTTGAACATGCCTTTCAGGGTTATGGCTCAATTGGCAACAGTTGTTGAGTTCTCGCCCTCACATTTCTGTTTCTCACTATTTGAAGGTTACTGCACACTGAATACTCACTCACAAAAACGAATGCCAAGATGAAGAAGAGCGTGTCGAGCATCTGAAAGCAATAATAGGCCAACATAAGAGTTCAGGGTCACGTTCAGGGCCTTGTATGAAGAGCTGTTGAAGTTGTTTCATTGTCCGTGCACAACAGTAAAAAAGTACATATCCGCTGCCCACGTGAAAACCATTTGATTTACATTTTGGCAAAACATCCAGAAAGTTTTGCGTGAGATCAACAAGGGAAAAGTTCAGATGTTAAAGACCATGGACTTCTGTGTCCGATTTAGCTTGTTTATTCATGAGTAGAAAAGCTGCCTTCATTTTCTCTGATTTATACTGTAAGATGGATTGCAGTCCTACTTTTCTAAAGCCCTATTAGCTATCGTTATGACTGTAAATTCAGGACTTTGATTATCCCGCACAATATCAAAGCGGTAATATAATACTGTGCATACACTGTGCAATTTTTGGCCCGATTATACCATGATTTGTGAGTCCCATGACTTTTGGCAATCATGAGGATTTTTGGCGTAATCGTAGTGCAATCGTGTGTCTCGCATTGTGTAGTGCACGTGGAGTAACAAGAAGTGATTTCATCTCATGACCAGCCTGCGATCAGCAATTATATGGTTGCAAGAAAATCAAAATGGTTTGAAATTCTGGTTGCCCCTCCTGAGTGAATTGCACAGTTGATCAGTGCTACCACCCGATTTGATACATTTCACCATACCCATGCACAAAAAGCTACAAATTGCCAGGGCAGTGCGATTTGCTTTTGAGCACATCCTCGCCTCCACCTCAGGAGCGTGTGTCCTTTCCTCGCATTTCTGTCATCTGTCTTGTCGTACAGTGTGAGCCTTCTGGTTGCATGTGACCCTCGGCTCGTATAATAATAATAATAATAATAATAATAATAAATTTTATTTTTTGAGCGCCTTTCAAGATACCCAAGGACACTTTACAATCAAAACAAATACATAACAGTAGGGAAAGTAAAACAAAGCTTCAGTGAATTAACAATAGGAGAGTAATTAGAATGCAAAAATAAAATAGAAATAAAAGTACAATAAAGATAAATGTTTTCAAGTAAGAAAAAGAAGTAGAATGCATTTGAAAATAAAATAAAATGAGGGGAAAAATAATAATATGTAAAATGAAAAATAAACTGATGATTAAAATAAAGTGGAAGTGCCTGTCAATGAAGTGGAAAAGCAGAAATGAAAAGGTGTGTCTTCAGCTTGGATTTAAAAGTAGATAGTGTAGAACACTGACGAAGTATAGTGGGAGGACATGAGTCGGGACATGAGATGTCAACTTTTAAACCCTGCTACTCACTCGTACAAAGACTGAAAATATTGCACAGTGTATGGCTGGCTTTTTACAGTTATTTGCAATTAACAGAGGTCCAGAGGTAATACTTACACCGTGGGAATAAGTCATGAGACACAGTAAAAAATGCAGTGTAAATTCAACATTTAGAAAGTATGGATTCAAATACACTGTACAGGGTGTTGAAACAACTCTAAGTGTTGAATTAACACAGCATTTTTTTTTTTACCACGTACATACATACAATCTTCAATGATTCAAGATTGAAGATTCTTTTTGTTCGTGGTAAATTCGTCTTGGACATACACAACACATGATGCGGGAAAAAAAAACATACAGACATAAAGTGCCATCATACAGATGCAAAGTGCATACTGAAAGTGCATACTGAAATTGCATACCTTGTGCGGCCTCCTACATACAGTTGAGGACGATATTATTAGCCCCCCTCCTGAAATTAGACATTTCTCTTGATTTCTCAGTAAGAATGAACATTATTAACCGTTTCTGTTATTCTGGAAACAAATACACTGATGGAGATAATGTTCAATGAGTTGAATTTTGATTTTTCTATTGTTACGATGAGTTTAAACAAAAAAGGGCAAAAATGACAAGGACAAAATTATTAGCCCCCTGATCATTAATAGTCAATATGGCGCCATTTATGAACCAAAACTGACAACAGGCTCTGATAAGTTGCTACCTAGGTTGGCACATGCCCCACTAGGGATTTTGCCCCACTTCTTCACTGCAAAGTGTTCTAGCTGGTCCAAATCGCATGGATGCTGAACATAGACATTAACCACAGACTCTCAGTGGGATTGAGGACTGGACTATGAGCGGGTGATTCCAATATCATGATTTTAGTGTCCTTGAAGAACCTCTGAACTAATCTAAATGTATGCTGTGGGTTACAATGTTGTTGCAAGACCCAGCAATCCAGATTCAGACCCAGACTCCCTGTGTCTGAGGCTGAATAACACACTAAACTTGATGCCCCACCACTATGTGAAACTGTGGAAACTGCTTAGCCTCATTAGACCAAAGAAGCATTGGACACCTGCCTAGATAATTGTTATTGACCTGGCCTCACCTGGAGGTTTTTTCCCCCCGAAGAAAGACAGTTGTTAGGGCTTGTCATCATATTGGGCTTTGGGGCCATCATCACAGAAGAACCCCTTTACTAAAGGCAGTGCATATCAGAGTGTTATTGAGCTTTGCCTGTGAACATTTGAAAGTCAAAAATGAGTTTTGAATGTCTCTGCTTTCATCTGATGATATTCAATTGCACCTGCTTTGATGCATGGATTCTGCTTCTGTCCGGTGAAGAAAGGGATAGGCCTTGAATCGTTATAAGATGGTTTCCACAATTTAACATGGTGTTGGATGCATCATTCTGTGGCAGCCTCAGCCACAGGAAACCTTGTTTGGGTGTACGGCACCATAAAAACTGAAAATTATGATAGAATGTGGAAAGTGACCTTGCAAAAATATGCTCATAGAGGGAGCTAAGATCTTCACTGGATCTTTCAATAAGATAATAACCCAAAACTTGCATCCAAAATAGTTCAAATGTTCTTCAAGGATACTAAAACCATGGTCATGGAGTGGTTCAGACCTCAATCCTTTAGATAGTATTTGAAGAGTGCTGAAAATGAATGCCCATCCTCAACATCCATGCAATTTGGACCAGCTGAAGTATTTGCAATGAAAAAAATGGGCCAAAATCCCTGGTAGGACATGTGCCAACATAGTTAACATCTAATCAAAGTGCCTGGTTTCATTTTTTGTTCATAAATAATAAATAAGGGGGCTAATAATTTTGTCCTTTCCATTTTTACACTTTTTTGTTTAAACTCATTGTGAAAATGGAAAAGTCCAAATTTAACTTATTGGATACTATCTCCATGGTGTATTCATTTCCAGAATAACATACATTTATTAATAATGATCATTCTCAATGATCAATGAAGAGATATGTCTAATTTCAGGAGGGGGGCTAGTAATATCGTCCTCAACTGTACATACAGGGATAGCATTACAACACGGATGGTAGTTGTTGATGACCTGAGTTCAATAGGTTCACAGACATTGGAATGAAAGAGAATACCTATTCAAAAAACTTTTTTATGTACAACTTTTAATAATGTCCATGACCTTGGTCTTGACTTCCGGCTAATGTCAATCTAAATATCCATACATCCATTAGGACTAAGCTGACAGGCAATTTATATATGGATGCATTTTGAACAGTGGACTGTAATATAATGTACTATGGCTTTTTAGTAACAGTTGAGTCCCTCTGCTTAGAATTTAATTTGGAGCATCGTAGCATATTTTAAAAAAGTTTCTCCATCAGACAAAGTCACAAAGTCAAAATATGTGAGTGGATTGGGGTGCTGCTCTTTCGTTATACGTAGCTATTTCTTCTGAGCCAATTCAGCATGAAGTTCTGACTAGCAGAGAATGTAATTATGTAAGGGTTAACGTTCGGCGAGAAGGTCGCTACCGTGGAATAGCAGCACGACAGAGAGAATCTTTAGACCCCGACGCGGAGCGGAGGGGTCTTGTTCTCTCTGAAGTGCTGCTATTCCACAAAGCGACCGACTCGCCGAAAGTTAACCCGCTTATTATATGGATATACTTAAATGATTCACACATGCGGGGACATTTCTTTAGACCTATTTAATGTTAAGATTGTTGCTGCGCAAAACAAAACAGTTCCGTTGTGGAACACCGCTAGGCAACAGCTAGGTAGGCTAGCCAGGACAACAGGTGCTGTCTATCACAGCAGCTTAGAGTGACAAAAGACCGGACCCCCTGCGGAGTGATATGAAACATTCGCTTTAGCCACTGACTTGTATAGCCTACAAGCCAGTGGCTTTAGCAGTGAACCAGAGAGGCTATGAGTGAACGTCTTGTTGCCATTGACAGCGGTAGCCAGGACAACGGGTGCTGTCTATCACAGCAGCTGATTAGAGTCTTGTTGAAAAGTCGCTTTAGCAGTGAAA
>NC_085871.1:4062500-4087500 GCF_034702125.1 Engraulis encrasicolus
AGACTTACCTTTTCAATTTGAGCTTGTATGTTAGTGAGTTATTCCAGTAAGAACCCAAAATCTGAAGTTTTAGGTTTTATATTATTATTAACATTTCCTCTTCAAAGACATGCTTCTGCTATTGACCACTCAACCAAAAGTCCATAACTACATATTTTGTCAAAAACAAAAGGCAAGGCTTATCTATTGTTTTACTGGGCAATATGACAACACTTTTACACTTTTACTTATGACAACAGTTTTACAACACATTTCTGGCTATGGCACCCCAATTATAACGAATTCTTCCTTGCAGAGTGTGTACCTACAAATAAGAGAACGTCTTGTGTTTCGCCCTTTTGATTATGGATAACAAATAGGCCCACGGCAGCCTTTTCTTGACAACCAGAGTGATCTGAAATACAGATTAACATTATGTCAAATGAGATTGCAGTTATGGTCTCGTGATTTTAATTGGATGAATGCTACCAAGCATTGCCATCAAGTCCGCTAGGCTAGCACTTTCATTAGCATAGCAAGGCTAGCTGGCCCATTAGTGCCACTGGTTACGTCTAGACGCCCTTCCAGTCTCACCACTTGTCTTCTCGCTGCGCTGGAGGCTAGTTCGGTCAATGCATCGCTGTCATTGTGAATGAGCAGAGTAGCAATGTGCATTATTAACACTAGCAAGTGCTGGCCTTTTTTTTTTCTTTGATTGGAGACAGGGATACCCACCCGGCCATTGAATTATCCTATCCATTGATCGTCCACTTTTTAATTGCTTGCCGGGACAAGTTAAATCAAGCAGATCATTAAATCAATCTGGGTCAGTCACTGGAACCCTGCGGCTCCGTAACAAGGATTGTGGATTCTACAGCCGTGTTCTTTTTCTGTCCTGTCTTTTCTCTTCCAAAATAATGACACAACACTTTGAAGTTTCATATCTCCATATTGCCATGCACCTTGCATTCACTTTTTTCCCCCTCCTCACAACCTTTTCATACAGGTGTGTTTTTTCACCCTACTCTGCCCCCTTCTTCTTCTCTTTTCAGTGTCTCTCCGTCTATTCGAGCTGTGTCCTTTGTTGTTTACAAGAATGGCAAATGAGCTTGTTTCATGTTGAAACATGTTGAGCCGCCATCCCAAGGGCATTTCCATGTCCAGGTGATTGAATAGAACGGCGGTTTCACTCTCTATGCTCTGTGGTCTGAAAGGGAGAGAGAGAGAGAGAGAGAGAGAGAGAGAGAGAGAGAGAGAGAGAGAGAGAGAGAGAGAGAGAGGGAGAAAGAGAGAGAGAGAGCACTGGCCAGCTAACAGCCAAACCAGAAACTCACTGCTTTATTCCAGGAACCCACTGACTGACTGAGTGGCTATTATGCAAAACAATTTCTCTCTCTCTCTCTCTCTCTCTCTCTCTCTCTCTCTCTCTCTCTCTCTCTCTCTCTCTCTCTCTCTCTCTTCCCTCACCCATTTGGATGTAAATAATGACTAGATGTTTTTCTTTTTTTTTCTTGACGCCCCTGTCTGTCATGGAAAATGCCTCCCCACTTCCCCTGGGAACACCTTTCCCTTTGTCCTGGCGCTTATTCACTAAAATTAATTTCCCTGACGTGCGAGCCAAGGCAGCATTTGGACTATAAATGAAATATTCACATGGAGGTAAATGCTGTGTGCGTAGGTGACTGTGGTGACTCTGTGATTGAGGGAGAACTGGGACACACACACACACACACACACACACACACACACACACACACACACACGCACACATACAAACGCACGCACACACACACACACACCCAAATATAAACTGCATCATCAGAAGCCGAGTAAATGAAAGGGTTAGGCATTCATCAAAGGTGGCGAGGGATGCACAATGGGGGAAATATGTGCTTTGATAACTGAGATATGGAGGCCCAAAGCACAGCTAATGCCCATTTGTCTTTATCAGCAATAGCAAACCATGTGTGACCATTCGTTCTCTTCTCACGCTGTCTCTCTCTCTTTTTTTCTCTCTCTGTATCTTTTTTTCTCTCTTTATCGCCCACTCACTCTGCCTGCACACTCTCTCTATCCCTCTCGACTCATCTCCTCACCTCTCCTTTCCATCTCTCCTTTCCATCTCTCTCTCTCTCTCTCTCTCTCTCTCTCTAATACATAGGCTACTTCTGTGCGTATGGACCATCACCCCACCTCATCTGCCTCATGTAGGTTAGTCATGTAGTGATCCTTCTCCCTGTGCTCCATTCACCGCTCCACTATGGCCCGGACAGGACATGTGTATCTTCTCCCTGTCCCATGCCATCCACTTAATGAAGTACTAAACCAGTGAAGAGGTCTGCACATGACAGCACAATCTCGTCCCCCAGTGGCCCCCCCTCTCGCCGCGCAGCACACGAGAGAGAGCCCATTGGCTTGTAAAACACTATTGATCTCTTACATGTTCTTCCCACGCCTCCTCAGGTCGCTTCACAGGCAATCAACGTCACCAACGAAGCCATTTTCCTCTGCCAAAAGTCATGAATATAACAGTGCCTACACATGGCCACCCGGAATTGGAATACGATTATTAACATTCTAAGGTTGCCCCTGGAGACTCAATGGTTCTGATTCCGTTTCAGAACTACACATTATGAGGGTGTTCTTGACATAATCACTGCCATGACTGTAGGCTGTTGTGAGGCCTTAATTGGAGAGCCTTACTCCCACACTCGTGCAGTACAGTTGTGAGAGGTGAGCTTGCTGGCCACACTGAACGATTTTCTTCTCAAAATACCTCAGTGTAACCAAGTGTCAGACTCCAGGCAAGGTTAAACAGTTTTCTGAGCATAGGCTACTCCAGAATTTAATTAGGAAATGGAGATTTATTTTATACTTTTTCCACTTAATGGTTTTTCACTTGCATCTCCTGAAATACTCCCTTGTACAGATATACTCTGGCATAAGGATTGTTCAGGTACACATACACAGAAATACAGAGAAATGTACACGCATGCACGCATGCACGCACACGCACACGCACACGCACACGCACGCACGCATGCACGCACGCACGCGCGCACACACACACACACACACAAGGGCAATTATAGTCAGCTGTAACTTTAAGGTTGCTGTCCAGGGTCCTGTAATTCCTTCCGTGCTTGTATACCAACCTTGCCCTATCAGCCTTCCTCCAGTGGGCAGAGAGAACTTTCTTCAGACACACAAACCCAGACACAGACAGACAGACAGACAGACAGAAAGACACAAAAACACAAAAATACACACACAAACGCACACAGATACACACACACAGATACACACACACACACACAGATACACACACACACACACACACACACACACACACACACACACTCACAGATACACACAGATGCACACACACACACACTCACACACAAGCACACACACACAAAAACAGAGAGAGAGAGAGAGAGAGAGAGAGAGAGAGAGAGAGAGAGAGAGAGAGAGAGAGAGAGAGAGAGAGAGAGAGAGAGAGAGAGAGAGAGAAAGAATCACAGCCACCCCCACGCACACTTCTCCACACTTCTCCAGCATGAAGCTTTTTTTTAGCATGCTGCATAATGTGTGTCCTCTTCCTGAGCATTATGCAGCCGCTGATATTAGGAACAATTTGTGTCGCTGCTCCGCATCTGTCCCCGAAGGAGACACGGCCCATGTGTTCCCCGTCATCGCCAGATCATTGCATAAAGGGAGCTGAGGCATGGCATCACATTATGCCAACTTTGCACTGGCATCAGAGCTGACACTATGCCAACCACAAGACTCATCCATCCATCCATTTATTCATCTCTGTGTGCTCTGTGCCATCCCCAGATGATCACATAAGGTGAGCTGAAGCATCATGCCAATATTGCTGCGCCGATGTACTAGGCCGCTGCCAGGCCAACCTCCCCCTGATGGAAGTTGCATCCTGTAAGGGGACAGAAGGGGACAAAAAGGGAAGGGGACAAAATAAGTGGCTCCTACTGTTGAGGTAGAAGTAAAAAAAACAACGCTTCAAAGTATCAAAAGCAAACAGAAAATCAGAGGGCTTCCGGGTCTTCATCTTTTTTTCCTGGGTGCAGTGTAGGGGCTCACAAACTTTTTCCAGTTAAAGAAAATCTGAGGGACTCAAGGTTACCATTTTTTTAAACTTTTTATTAGTCAATGTAGCCAAATAAAAAGTAAAAAAGTTGTAACCTTGAGTGCCTCAGATTTTCTCTAACTAAAAAACAACCCTGTCACACTTCTCCTCCAACACACGTGCCACTTCCATGAGACCTCCAAGGTGTTAGTGTGTGGGTGATGGATGGAGATTGCCTGTTCCTTTCAAAGACCTTGCATGATGTAGCCAAAAACAGATGGTACTTAAAAACGTGGCTCCTACTGTGCGTTTGACACCTCTGTCTGCACCACTAGCAACACCGTAATGACAATGCACCAGCACCATGCCGACACCATAGCGACACAATACAACACCACAGGTGGTCTGTTGTTCCATTCCACATCTCGCCTCCTCTCTTCCTATACTTGGCACCGCTACTGCTACTGACACTGTGCCAACACCTTAGTGACACCTCACCAACATCCCACCGACGCTGCACGGCATGGAGACTGTCGTGCCACTCATCTCAAATCACATCATATTACATTCCTCTTGTTGTTTGGCGGAAAATCGTGCCAACAACGTTGCACCGGGACCCACTTGCTTTGGCATTGGCACGGTGACAGTTCCACTGGTGCAACACCATAGTGACAACATGGTGCCAATAATGCCTGTACCATGCTGACAACTGCTCCAAAACCACACTGCATGCCAGCTGTCACGCCACTCACATCACATCACATCACATCACTCCTCCGCCTTTCCATTCACAGTAAATGTTCCAGTATTAATTCAACACTTAAGAGTAGAACTAACATTATGCTTCTTGAAATGGACTCTCTTAAGTGTTGAATTAACTCTGGGAAATGTACTATGTTCATTCATCTCTTTGTCTTTGCTCTAGGTCCCCTAAGGACTATATAATTTCACCCAGAATATCTCTCTCTTTCTCTCTCTCTCCCCTCCCAATCTCTCTTCCTCTTTAGTCACCACTCATCCCTTTCTTTCTTCCTCCTTCCTCCTTCATCTTTCCCTCCCTCATTACTTACCACTCACTGGATCTCTCTCTCTCTCTCTCTCTCTCTCTCTCTCTCTCTCTCTCTCTCTCTCTCTCTCTCTCTCTCTCTCTCTCTCTCTCTCTCTCTCCGCCTCTTTATTCCCGATCAGTTATGGCATCAATCAACTCATTATCATCCCGCCTCGCCTCTTCGCATCCAGCATGGGGCGGAAGTCTGTGAAGTGTGCAGAGATGAAGGCCTGTCAAGTCGAGAGAGAAATGTGTAAGTGGTATGTAATGTGTTAATTTATAATTTTTTTTAATCAGCATGATGGGTTTTGTAGAAGGGAGTTTACTTACAATTTATTGGACTTGTGACTGTGGCTGTTGTGTGTGTTGCACTGACTAACTAATGAAGTGGAATAGTCTCGATGCAGTCTGGTGACATTAGCTAGAGTGAAACAGATGGGGACACACAGATGTATAGGAGATAATCGATAAATAATTTGAAAATGTATTGAGCTTGTGATTGGTCTTGTTGTATGGTGAGTCACTAATAAACTACTCATAAAGCAAAAGTGTCATCTCGAATAAGACTGAATTTGTTACAGCGACACAAAATGAACGGTTGAGGTATTGGAGATAATGGTGAATATTGATGGGATTTAGTTAATGTAATCAACCTGCTACCTCTGAGCTAATTTCAATTCTATGTAATATTCACACGTAAGATCGAGATATTGGAGTCACAAGATCTGGGGTCACAAGATGATCAACCTTTGACCGCCAGTTACCCTCACTAATAATTAGTGGTGTGCATTGGCATTGCCCTCACGATTCGATTCCAATTCTGGAGGTAGCGATTCAATTCGATTCGGTTCGATTCAATTTTACAATGCATTGCAATGCATTACATTTCTACTGAAAGCAAAGCAAATGTTTCATCAGTCATGATGAGGCAATACAAGTTGTCAGATACTGAGCAACATTTTATTGGCTGTTTTCTGTATCAGTCTTGCAGTTTTCAATGCTTTGAAGTGCTTTTATTTAATTTAAGATTCATTTGCACCTGAAATAGCCACGGATGTAATTGAAACATACAAAATTTGCCGCATCGATTCTGGAACTTGCCGCATTGAATTGAATCGTCCATGCCCCACATTGCATTGCATCATCGAATCAATAATTGTTGACACCACTAGTAATAATGCAAGGTAATTTGCTTCAGAGCATCAACTGAAAGCAATGCAATGCATCACCAATATGCATTTGCAATAGAGTTAAATAATGTTCAAAAATAAACAAAAATGGGCAAATAAGAGACAACTCAGACTGTTTTTTTTTAACATCCGCTTGAGTACATTTTTACAGCGTAGTTGTTCTAAGCCAGTATTTTGGAATCTCTTTGACCTTCCTCCCCCACTGCTCTCTCCTCTCTGCTCCACCGCCTCAGTGATGTCTTTCTAAAACCATGCATGGGTTGCTTTTCAGCTCTTGTTTTTTATGCCTGCTGTTAACTCAGAGCTACGCTTGTGTACAAACACATCAGGATTATTTTTCATAGACATACACTGAACAGATGGCCTGGTGGATCTTGACGTCAATCGTTAAAAGTCATTAAAATCAGAAAAACTGAACTTTTCAAACAGAGAAACATTACTGAAACTTCATGTGAGTGGAGAATTGGAGTAGAGGCTTCTGTGCACGTGTGTATATGTTAAGCCACAAAAAAACATTTATCATGAATGTTGCTCATGCTGCATGGAAAACCATCAAATAAACAGATGCATCACATCCTAATCAAGAGTCGCACTCATTTAACATCAGCTGTGATAT
The DNA here is from genome assembly GCF_034702125.1 of Engraulis encrasicolus. Lineage (NCBI taxonomy): Eukaryota > Metazoa > Chordata > Actinopteri > Clupeiformes > Engraulidae > Engraulis > Engraulis encrasicolus. Next base: position 4,069,424 of record NC_085871.1, read on the forward strand.
ATATGTAGTTATTTTTACAAACACTAGTCAACAAATGTCCTCCAAATATTGAATTTCTCCCACCTGAGTGGATTAAAAAAGGGAAAGCAAAGACCTTCGCTAATTGTACCCAGTGGGACTGCTAATATTCAATAGCCAATGTAAGCACTGAATACACAGTAAACAAATCAACAAAGTGAGTGTTGCTCACCTCGATCTGCTTGAAAATACACACTGAGGGAGCAGGGAGGCGGGCCCTGTGGGATTATGGGAGATGGAGAGCTGTGGCCTCTTAGCTGACAGTAGTGTGGAGTGTTTGGGCTTGGCAAGAGAATTTTGGATATGTCATTCATTACGCAAATGTGGCAAAGTTAACAAGCCACACTGTTGGTGGCGAATTGTATTTTGATAATAAGAAAGAAAGAAAGAAAGAAAGAAAGAAAGAAAGAAAGAAAGAAAGAAAGAAAGAAAGAAAGAAAGAAAGAAAGAAAGAAAGAAAGAAAGAAAGAAAGAAAGATACAGATGGTGTAACTTCAATCTGCTCATTACCGTGCCGTGCCGCGGCAGCGCACCGTGATCATTACACCCTGTGGCCATTCGGAATGCGGGGGGCAGTATAGCACCGCTTTTGCAGAGCAGCGTCTGCCTGTGTTAGTGCGTCTGTGCTTCCGTGCTCGTCCGTCCCCCAGTTTTAGTAGTAGTAGAAATACAGTCAGCAAATTGCATGTTTTATTTAGCATTGGGCATTTGATAGGGCATTTGATAATAACACAAGTGTGAGCCCTAAACAAGACCACCATGTGAATTTAAACTCGACTTTTTTTTCTGTCTTGCATTCACCGTCTCCCAATCCGTACCTGACTTATTCCGGCACTATTCAAGCCAGGAACGGGTATCCCCAGGATACAGAGTTTGCATACCTACTACAATTTGAACCGGTAAAGACAATTAAAATCGAGTCAATCAGACAGGAACACCATTGTAATTAAGTGTGTCCCATAACGCCAGCATGAGAGAGATCGAATTTTAAATTTGGCGACGACATTCTGTCTTCAAAACTGGCATCGGCCGCTTCCAATTTAGGACCATAGGCCTATTCAACCGTTTCCACAACCTCACTGATCACAGTTGCTTCATCTCTAATGCCAGGGCTAAGAATAACGAAAATAGCAAAACAGAGTAGGCATGAAATCAAGCGGCGGAGTTCGGACCATTTTGAGTGGACCGATGTCGCTTGCGTTGTGTAGCCCTATCAAGCAAGCCTGTCTATCTCATTTGTGCGATGAGCACAAAAACACAAATTGAACCACTCGTATAGTGTGAGTCAAACAGACGTGAACAACATTGTAACCTAATGAAGTAGTGCCCCGTCATGTCAGCAAGAGAGAGGTGATTTTACATTTGGCGACGACATTCTGTCTTTAAAACTGGCGCATGCCGCTTCCCCTATTGCAGGCTATTACCTGATCTACACTGTCGTTACCACAAAAAACAAGGTAGCACAACTTAATACTATTACTAGGCTATAGGCCTATATCTGGTAAATAGTAGGTTGAAGACGGGGTATTATTGGTGCACTGTTTTTTTTTTGCGAAGCAGAGTAATCTGCTTCAGTGTAGCTCATTGTAGGCTAGCCTATGTTGATCCCTCCCTCAGTTTTAGGCTACAAGTGAAAAGAGTCAGCCAATTGCGCGTTGCACGTAACATTGGGCATTTGATAATAACACAAGCGTGATCCCTAAACAAGACCGCCAGTCGACGGTGTTTTGTTTTTATTATTCTGTCCTGCATTCACCGTCTCAATTCCGCTCCTAACTTATAAGTGATAGGCCTAACTGTTAATTATTTCTGCACTAGCCTATTCAAGTCAGGAACGGATATCCTCAGGATAGCCTACGGACTAATAGGTTGAAGACGTTTTTTTTTGTATTGGTGCTTGTGAACATTTCATCCTTTCAATGCGCTGTTGTGCGCGGTCGACGGGGTTCCGGTTAACTGATGTGATGGACTGCACAAGTGACAAGACATCTGTTACACCAGGTGTGGCTAATCATATGTGATTAGGACTGCAAATGCAGTTGCTTCGGTGGAGATGCGAACCAACAATATGACTGGGGAACTATGACTCCTTCCGAGGCTGGATAACCTGTCGCGCCACGACATGTCACAAAAGTCCCGTGCACTGCACAGCACTGCTGTAACCCACCCCTCCCCCACAGACAAACATTCATGTTCTGAAAAGTTCAACACGTTCTGAAAATTTTAGCAGCTTTGCATTAAGTTTTCGAGCAGACACTTGTCCACGGTGACGCAACATCGAAAGAGAAAAGCAGAGACTGTTCACAAATAGCCTAACTGAATAAAGATTTAATTAAAAAAAAAAAAAACACAGCATTTGTATGAAAATGTGCTGGGTGACACTGCCTAGGCCTATCCAGATGCACGTATAGCAACAATGAGAAAGAGGGGGAGAGACGGAGTGAGAGAGAGCGATTAGCGCGTATCTGTGTGTGTGTGTGTGTGTGTGTGTGTGTCAGAGGCGATTCCTCTTTGAGTACAAGGGAGGCGCAGCCTCCTGTCCAAAATCACGGAGAATAGTATGTAAACTAATGCTTTACACGACTTAATAACATTGCTATTTCAGACCCAGCTTCATAGAAAATGCATGTGCTCAACTTAGAGATGAAACCAATCTGTAATAGGATCCCGAGACTCGCACGAGTTTTTTTTTCGCTCATGACAACGCAAGCGAGTCGAGTCTCAATGGACTTCAATGGCATGTGGAATTGTACGCTTTTCCAATGGCAAAATGCTAAACGGTCATTGGCTATTGCCGTGAAATTTTTTTGATTTTGAGACTGAGCCTCACTGGGAGTGAATGGAGAAGAGAGAGGAGGGGGGAGGTACCGGAGACTGAAGCTCCGGCTTGTGATTGGGTGAACCCCGTGTCAGTAGGCTACAGTAGTTGATTTCATTTCGAAATGCGGATAGTTATTAATTTGACTGAGAAGTTTCGTCGTGTAACCAGTGGGGAAGCTATTCATTGCGGTGTACTCCAGTTTTGTGTACATATTCTTGTAAACCTAGTGTTGCGAATAAAGTCTTAATAGTGGCATTATTAGTCCTTATCCTTTTCAATCTCCAAATTCAAAAGTTGAGGTTAACTTGCCTACTTTTTGTTAGGGCTAGCTTGCAAGAAAGCTAAGAGAGCTATGCAAAATGCCAAGCATTGTGGATTAAATTCTGGCGAATTCCAGTCGTCCTTATGAGGAGAAAATGAATATCAAGGAGCAGAGCAGAGCACTGCCTAATATTGACTTGGTGAAAAAGGTAGGGAAGAACAACCGTTTCTTTTGAGCTTTCGTGGTGTCTGATCAACTGGTTAACTGTCCCGTGATAGGCGAGTCCTTGTTTCCTACTGTGTTGGCAATGTCTGGTAAATAATTAACCCTCAAGCGACCGGCCTGTTTTTGCGACTAATCTGACCGAGTGGGGTCATTTATGACCCCAAGGAGTTTATATGGAAATACCACTATATAAATTATTTTTTGGGGTTCATTCAAATTTATTTACATCTTGCACATACTTGTCCCTCATCTAGAGCAAAAAAATGTGAATTTTAACATTTTATTGTTTTGCTAAAAATTAGTCAAACTTTCATACGTATATGTTAAATATGATATATGCCCTCATTTCCATATGTAAACATCAAAATACAAAAAACATCCAATACATTTTTTTCTTCTCTCATCATCAGTAATCAACTGAGAAAGTTTCATGGTGATATCTATCATTTAATTTTTTTTAGCCTATTCACTTGTAGTAGTCTTACCATAATAATACAGTATATTTATGCTAATTATGGAAATTTCTCAAAGTGAAACTTTGGGAAACCAAGCTAAATTCTATCCATTACGCCCATAGATGATATTTCTGCAAAAGGGTACTCAACATTTCTGGGTTTAAGAAATCACATGATCAGAGAATATGGTAATTTACATAGACAAAACCATGACTCAAACATATAAGCTTATGCACACTCAAAATTTCTCTGAAACTTTTTCTGTACATTGTAGCTGTGAAAAGGTGTCTTCCATATGTATTAGAGCAAAGAAATGATTCAACTGATGCTTCAGCCTTTGTACAGCCATATAATAAGGAAAATTCTAAAAACGCCATTGATTTCTACACTGATTACTTATTTCCTCCCTTTTTGTTCATCAGGATGACTTCCATTTCATATTCTCATCATGTGTCTAGGACCACTGTGCCATGATATCAACAAATATGAAGCAATAACAGAGGAAATGCTACCTGGGTGCCCTCACAATATGGCTTGGTTGGCTATCGCAGGGGTGCCCTATTTATTTATATAATATATTATATTTTAATACTATAAATGTTTATATTATGAATATTTTAGGTCTGCAGACCATGGCCTGCCCCTAGAAACAAAATACAAAAAGCAGAGTTTGAAAATTACAACAACAATGGACATTATAATGTTGAGTATCTCATGGATCCTCTCGGGGTCATAAATGACCCCAGAGGTGTTTTGATTATAAATCCCATACAGATGGTCCAAATCTCACAAACATCATCCACACCATGCAAAACATATGTATTGACAAACTCCTAAAAGGACAAGTGTTTCTGATGAAAATTGCAGAAATGGTGTATGAAAATATGTGCCCGGGGTCATAAATGACCCCAGTCGGTCGCTTTAGGGTTAAAGATTTTGCGACCTCTTAAGTCGTGCACCCAGTAATGAACAAAGACATAGGCAAAATCAATCACATCAATTATGTGGCGGAGGTAGGCCTAATAATAATAATAATAATAATAATAATAATAATAATAATAATAATAATTAAAAAAAAAAAAGTCCCTATGAATAGGCTACAAGGGGGATAATGATTAATGATTAACAAATTTGTTTCAACAAGAGTCCTTTAGTGTGTGAGGCCATATGTGGCTCAGGACCAATATAAGATGTGTGTCAAAATTGTCCCCCCCCCCCCCTTTTTTTTTTTTTTGCGTTCTGGACATATTGTAATTGAACAGCCTCCCCTGTTTGACAGACTACCAGCCGCCACTGGTGTGTGTGTGTGTGTGTGTGTGTGTGTGTGTGTCGGGGAACATTTGAAGTGAAAAACCAACCCTCCCCCACTTCAGCATCAGATGTTGGTGGTCTAAGTCAATCCTTGTTTACCCAACTATCTTGTAGCCCAGTCATGAAGTTCACAAAGCCATCGGTAGTCTATAGGCTTAGATATCCAAAATCCCTCCGCAAATTTCTGCATTGCCTGAGTTCATAGGCTAAAACAACTTTATTTAGACCTGACTTATTTAGCTTACTTTATTTGCCTTATTTAGGCCTATTATCGTATTTAGGCTTTAACGTGGGCCTATTTTACAAAATATCGAAAGAAGGAAAAGAAACTACAGACAAGTTGAGGCTTACTGATCGTAGCCTATTACAGCAAATCGAACATGCGCTTTATGAACACACTAGCCTGAGGGCAAACATCTTCTTCTCACGATTGAGATAACCAGGCCATGCCAGGAATTCAACTACCTGGGCACACACTAAAATACTGACAGACTACAATTGCTTGGATCTTCAGTGGGTTTCGTGGGTCCGGGGGGATGGGTGGCCTACTGCCTAAACTGTAACAGTTTAAATGCGTCCTCTCCAAACAGAGTGTGTGTGTGTGTGGGGGGGGGGGGGGGGGGCGAGAGCATTAGGCTATCGGGGAGGATTGAGGATAAATCTTACACCTTTCCTTATTAATGGAAAATTAATTCCATGCTTTAGGGAGTGTTCAAGAACCTAAACAATATGTAATTGCTGCTGCACAGTTCACGGGTTAGGCTATTTATTCAGTGAGGTTGTGGATATTGACACCTGTCCTCCGCGACCGCGGATAGCCCCCGCCTTTGCGCTTCTCATCTGGCTGTCACACATCAACTGGAGGAGAGCGCGCAGTTCAAGACAAGCGGCATGACTGCAATCGTCAACAGGCCTACTGTAGTCTAAACAACTGTTCAATGTTCAGCGGTGTCCGTAGTCAAATTATCACAGCGGTCGAAGTCGAAAGTCGAAGACTTATTCACGAGGATATCATAGCTACCTTTCCTTGTCAATGTCCCATGCATTACAAAATATTCAAAAACCTCATCTGCGATAGGTTAAACACGATTTATCTAACACGCTTGAGGATAATATTGCCACCTTTCCCCTCTCCTGCGGTAGCCAGTTGCCTTCTCAGAAGAAGCAATCTGAAACGGAAAGAGTGCGCACTGTTCAAGAAAGACCCGCGGCAAGACTGCAATGGTCATCATGGTCCGTGGTGTCAGCATTTAGCCAAAACGGCGATAGGCCCTTTATATAGGCCATATATATAAATATACCTTATTCGCAGTAGCCAAAATTAGTCAGACAATAAGTCCTTAACGAGTACGTGCAGGCTAGCGAATGCTCCTTCTACCAGGGTAAAGTTTGCAATTGGAGAGGGGTGATTGAAAGGGTAAATTAAGTCCGAAATCAAAATGATCAAAATACGGTTAATTTATTTACAATACCCTACATGACAGAACGAAAATGTGTAGGAGGTCAACAGAAAATAACCATAAACTGAGGACTATAGTCAACATCAAAGTAAAATACAAACACGAAATCAAACAAAGCTTTTTTTAATGCGGCAACACTGGTTAACAGCAGGTTTTACGCACACATTTCGAAGCGGTTTATCACAGATGCCGCTCTCTTCCTTGCTCTCCCAAACCCCAACGTACACTGGGTTTAATACTCCCTGCAATACTGGCCAGCTATTATTCAATTATCATTTCATTTGTCCATGCAAAGACCTTACGCTGCGGTTAACTAAAAGTAGCCTCGGCCGAATTAAGGTACAGTAGGCTACAGCCTAACACAAAACGGTTTCCATCTGCACACAGATGCCACATATTAATAGGCTACCATACACAAAAAAATGTAAAGCTAGCAAATGAAAATGAAAAGCATTTAAACTAACATCCCACTAAACAATCTCTTCCCCAAAGTCAAAGTTGAAACGGTGTGCGCTTCCGCCTCGCAGATTGACTGATTAAAGTGTGTTGATCAGTGCAGTGCGTGCAGGGTGTGTGCGAGTGTCCATATGTAGTGCACAAAACATTAAAAGCATTGTGAGAGAACATGTTTGCCAGTTTGGTGCGAAGGGAGGACAATCCAAGTGCAGAGAGGCTGCATGTTGACGTTACATTTCATTTCGTTGGATGCTTGTCTCAAATGTCATTTTCTCTCATCACATGCCTTGGCTACTCGTTTTAAATGTGGATTTTAACCACATTAACCCGTATTACAGCGTTAAACCACATGCTACCCTGAAACACCGCTGCTTCCCCGAGTTTTACATTGCAACATTTCCAACATTTCCTTCACTGACGCAGCGGTTGATGGTCAAATACGCGGCGCCTCCTAAACACTAAACAAAAATATAAGGGGGGAAACATGCAGCGCCGGTGGTCAAGCCTTTTTCCTTGGTTCATTTAATGATTATTTAGACCGGGCTTTTCTGTCAAATATCCTCGTGCACCCGGCCCTTAAAAGGAACCCGGCCGCTAATTGGAACTCGGCTATTATATGGAACTTAACGGTATATTAATATGCCGTCAACATCGTCTAAAATATTCCATATGGTAATAAATGTTGCCTACCCATTTGCGCTTGAATGTGTATTGTGTGTATGCAAGAGAAAGTGTGTGTGTGTGTGAGAGAGAGAGAGAGAGAGAGAGAGAGAGAGAGAAAGAGATATCATATATATATACAGGTTGCGAGCGCTCCCAAGTAGGCTATAGCAAGCGCTCGCAAATAGCAAGCGCTCCCAAGTGCCACCCGGCGGTTGTTTGGGTACACTGCAGCTAGGCCCGGTACGTACCGAGGTGGATGACGTGGCATTACCTCGGTAAAGGGTGTGCATTGTAGGGGGACCGACTGTACATATGGTACATAGGCTACACATATACATGCATACACATACATAGATACATACATACTTACATATACAAGCAAAAAACAATATCAAAAAGGAGAAACAAAGAAAGGGATCAGAAATCTGATTGCGATTGGCTACGAGCTCACAGAGCTCACCGGTCTCTGAGTTAGTGCTGACCTTTACGTGCCGCGTGAGATGTGCTTTATGTCCTCCTAAATATGAGGCATGTCTGTTTACAACTCGGCCCTAATTCAACATGACGTGCACGATCAAAGCCATGTGCTGGGATGTGCTGTGCCGGGTGCACTGGGTGCATGAGAAACAGGCAGACTGGTCGCAAAGACTTGGCCTTTGCTTCTCACTTTCTGTGATTTCTTGTCTTCTGCTACATGCACCTCATGCTCCCTCTCGGTCTTCTTCGTGTCGTTCTCTATCACTCCTCTTCCCCAGACTCTCTCGCCACCCCTCTCCCTCCCTCTCTTTCTTATTCTGTTGTTGTCTTCACAGTCTCGCTCTTGCTTCTTTCTTCTTCAGTTGCCCTCTGTCACTCCAGGCCTGCTGTCTCTTCTGTCTGTCTCTATTATTGTACTTGTGCTCTCTCTCTCTCTCTCTCTCTCTCTCTCTCTCTCTCTCTCTCTCTCTCTCTCTCTCTCTCTCTCTCCCTCTCTCTCTCGCTTTCTCTCTCTCTCTCGCTTACTCTCCCAACTCTCTCAGTGTGACTCTCTTTCTTCTTCTCTTTCTTTTTGACTCGTTTCCCCGATTCAATTCTCTCTTTCATTATTTCTCTCAGTCTATCTCTCTTTCCCCCACTTCTCAAACGTCTTCCTCTTTCGTTCTTCATGTGTACACCCCCCCTCCCCTCTCTCTCTCTTACTGTTTTCTGTAGCTATACTTCACTCAGTATTTCTCTGTGTCCTGTGCTTCTCCATCTTCTCTTCTCATCTCTTGCCCATGGTGCCACATCGGCCACCACACTGTGTGCCCTTCTGGATTGACTTGTTTTTGTCTCCACAGTTCACAAGGCAGCGCAGGGCAGTAGCTGACACAGAATACTTGATTTAGATGGCTTGCCTGGATTCAGCGCGCTACTGCAGCTGCTAGTTTTCTCATTGAGACATATCACATCTCCAACCACACACGTACATACAAACACACACACACACATGCATGCACACCCAAACACACACGCACGCACGCACACACCTAATTCTCTCTCTCTCTATGTCTCTCTTTCTCTCTTTATCTCTCTCTCTCACACACACACACCACACACACTTACACACACTTACACATACACACACACACACACACACACACACACACACACACACACACACACACACACACACACACACACACACACACACACACACACACACACTGTGCCTTGACCTTGACATGGTGTTGTGGTGGTCAAGACAATGTGGCTCCCAGATGTCCCACTTTAATTATCCCTCAGCTGCCAAAATGTCCCCCACAGCAAAAGTGTCATAACCTTTACCAGGCGCACACGCGCACGCACAAACGCACACACACACACACCCACACGCACGCACGCATGCACACACTCACACACACACACAAACGTGCACACACACACACACACACACACTTACACACACAAACGTGCACACACACACACACACACACACTTACACACACAAACGTGCACACACACACAGTACACACACACACACACACCTCCCCAACCACCTCTCCCATCACCACCAACTCTACCCTCATAACCCTCCAGTCCCAACTGTTTGTTTTCCAGACGCTCGTGTCCTGATTGACGTAGAAGGCCCTGCAGGCAAGGGGCCATCAGGAGGAAGGCGGGGTCTGGAAGTGGACACATTTCCCCGTCTAATTGTCCTCCGCCATTTTAGAAAGGGGCCTGTGGGTAATTGACGGTGGCGGCGGCGGCGGCGGTGGTGGAAGGGAAGTGTTCACCTCCGTGTATCCTCATTAGGTAAAGTGAGCGTCTGTCCCCTGGGCGTCCTGCTCGGAAGATCGGCGCTCCAGATTGATTGGATTAAGGACAGGGAAGAGAGGAGGAGGAGAGGAATAACCGGAGGGATGGAGGTAGAGGAAGGAAGAAGAGAGAGAGAGAGAGGGGATGAGAGGAGAAAGGGAGAAGGAGATGGGAGAACAAGAGAAAGACACACACACACACACACACACACACACACACACACACACACACACACACACACACACACACAAAGAGCGAACGAGACACCTCAAAATGGAGAATGAAAGAAAGTCTGAGGGAACAATAGAAAGAGGCAAAGAGTATTGCAGAGGATAATAATAACAAACAGAGAGAGGAGAGAGAGAGAGAGAGAGAGAGAGAGAGAGAGAGAGAGAGAGAGAGAGAGAGAGAGAGAGAGAGAGAGAGAGAGAGAGAGAGCATGGGGAAACCAATGTGTTTACTCACCAAAGACAAACAATGCTTTCTTATTCCAGTCACAGGCCCGATAAAGTGGGCATTGAGGCTCCCATTACTACCAGGCTCCTTATTCCAACACATTAAGGTAAAAAGAGAGAGGACTGTGTACCGGCCATCTGAAAACATTAGTTTACCCTGGCCACTCGGTGCCCCGCCTCTGGTCACAATGCAAATCCGTTGAAGAAGGAACCTGATTAGTGAGGAAAAGGCACAGCAGACCACTCAAAGAAGATAGGTGCATAAGATGATTGCTGAAATCCTCCTTAAGAATAAAAAATCATTCAATTTCATAGTAAACACACATCGATAATTCTCAGTTATTATGTCTACATGTATGTAAAAAAGGTATTTGGAAGCATAGTTACTGTAAATATCCAATCCTATCCAATGTGTGGAATGAAACACGTGGAGGTGGATAGAAATAGAAAACCAACTCAAATTTGCACAAATACTGTACTAAGGCTGTTAAGCTATTTGCATGGTAGCCACTTACTGCAGATGGGCCCGTCAACGGGCCTATTCACTCTTTACTACATTCAACTACATCATAAAAACATTGCTATGACAAAGCAAGGAGTCTTGAGTCACCGATTTAAGACTTGGTCATTACCATTTTGGTGACAACAAGGTGATAACAGAGGCCCTGTAGTAAGGGGTTTTAAGGTATTGTTTAGAAATGGAGCGAAGTATGCAGAGGTAGTTGGCACACAGCAGCAAGGACACACTGCATACACGCCATGCTGGCAGCCTCTCAGTGCCAAGAAAAGAGGAACTGCAGTCAAACGCATCACACAGCTGAACTGAATCCTCTCTCAAACAATCCCCCGTCACATCTCTTTTGTGCGCTGTGCATCTCTCATTCTTTCCTCTATTGATTCCCTGTGTGGCCTATAATCTCACGATGACGTCTCTCTCTATTTTCAAGAATACTGTAGACCGAGGAAAGACACTGCTTGCAAAAAAAGTGATTGTGATTGGTTGCTGGCTGGTCTTATACACATCATTCATCATCGTCATCATCATCATCATCATCATCTTCTTCTTCATCATCATCATGTCTGCATTCGTTTCGAGGTTCCTCTTCTTTCTTTCTCGCTGTGAAGATATTAATTAAATGGTGTCCAGAGAGACTGTTATGGAGCGGAGGCCCAAGTTGGTTTTGCAGCCCGCGGAGGTCATCGACCTCCATTACTGGTCACAGGGTTTCCAATTACAGCTTCCTGATTCGGTAAGAAGACTCTGACTGTGAGACAGAGAGAGAGAGAGAGACTGAAGCTCATCTCTGATTCCGCCGAATGAGCTTTTTAAAAAAAAAAAAAAAAAAAAATCCCAAGTCCTTGGTAACAAAAAAAAACTATTTGTGTCAATATGTTTTACAGTTCTTTTCCCGTCTCTCTCATTCCACTGAAGATCTAAAGGACATCCAAGGAGGATTGAGACTATTTTTTCTTTTTTTCTCCCATTTCTTCTTCTCAGTGAGTGCTTGAGTGAGTGTTGTGATAGCCTGTCCTCGAACCGTGGTTTATATTTGCCTAGCTTACACCCCCTCCTTCTTCTTACTCTTGACTCTCAGTTGGTGCTGTTGGCTGTAAGAAAGTAGACTAGATTAAATATGCATGGCCCAACTCTGCTAGGACAGGACAGAGTGTGTCACTTGATTTGAAAGCCGGCATGTAGAAATACGGGGAAAAACAGACCGTTTTCATAAACTGAAAGCGAGGAGAGCAGAAGGTTCTATATTGCACACACTGTAGCGCTATATATTTTTTCACAGGTAGTCCATGCTGTGACAGGCACATTCACCTGAGAGACTTTAAGCATTAACTTCTTGACACAGAACTGTCAAAACACATACGCAGTGTCTTCTGTGCTTTGGAGAAAGGGGAGGGTGATGCCGAATGGTAAGAACCTTTACCCACTAGTCTGTTTCTGGACCGGGCTGGACTGATCATCTAGCATACAGGGCATTTTCCCGGTGGGCCGACAGTCCTTAAGGGTTGATACACTTGTTTCTTGTTTGTTTGTTTGATTGTTGGTTTCATGTTTTTCCTTAGAGACTGGCCCACAAGTTAGCTGGGATGGCCCATTTGGGCATCCGTCATATATACACATAAAGAGGACTCTAAATTAAAACCAGCCAACCGGCAAAATGTGGGTGAAATATCATTTTGGCTGTTTGTTGCTCCCAGTCCAGCCCTGTTCCCTTTTCATGTCTCTAGGTTACTGTTGTCAAATGGTTAAGGCTAAACCAGGAAAAGTCTCCCTTGAAAACATTAAATGGGGAGGCGGAACATCTGCCTGAAAATCGCACGCACACACACGCACGCACACACACACACACACACACACACACACACACACACACACACACACACACATGCAATCGCACACAGACACACACGCGCGCACACACACACACACACACACAGACATGCACGCGCGCACACATACACGCGCGCGTGCACACACACACACGCGCGCGCGTGCACACACACACATGCACGTGCACACACACGCACACACACACTGACACACACACACCTTTGCTACGCAAACTGGTAATGGGGCAGATTGGAAAGGAGAGGATGTGGCTTTTGAAAGTGGCACATAACTGTGCAAAGCACCCACAAGGTTTGACTGCTCTCAACTGCTTTTCAGTATCATGAATAATATCATCAAACAACTGCTCTACATCTCTGAGTTCACAGTGCTTATTTATTTTACCTACACTACTGCACCAGTCTCTCTCTCTCTCTCTCTCTCTCTCTCTCTCTCTCTCTCTCTCTCTCTCTCTCTGTGTGTGTGTGTGTGTGTGTGTGTGTGTGTGTGTGTGTGTGTGTGTGTGTGTGTGTGTGTGTGTGTGTGTGTGTGTGTGTGTGTGTGTGTGTGTGTGTGAAGCACCCTCCTTCAACTAGCTGCTTCAGATAATCTTTTTTTATAGAAATGATCAGATAATTGCTATCGCTGTGCTTGCCCTGGAATCTCGCCGCTTATTGCTTATTTGTGTGTGTGTGTGTGTGTGTGTGTGTGTGTGTGTGTGTGTGTGTGTGTGTGTGTGTGTGTGTGTGTGTGTGTGTGTGTGTGTGTGTGTGTGTGTGCGTGCGTGTTTGCGCGCGTGCGTGCTGTGCTGTGCTGTGTTGTGCGGCATGCATGCGTCTGCGTTGAGCTATATTGGGAAGGAGGAGGATCGGGGGAAGGAGTGGGTCATTTATCACCGCTGACTGCTGCTGCTCCTCGATCTGTGCACGCATCAAAGTTGGGGGAACAAGCCTCTCTCTCTGAACGATTCGAAGCCTGGCCGCGTCAGTGGCAAGCAGATAAACCGCTCAAGTTGATGGATGGCAGGGGAAGTCTGACGCTTCGTTTGACCAACTTCATCCTCAACTTCTAAGCAAAGATGCCACTGTCGCTGAAGTAGTAGGCTAGGCCTACCAGGGAAAATAAACTCTGGTCACTTCTTGTCGTTACTTATTTGTCTCCATGCTCTTGCAGCTTGTTAACGATATGTAAGACTGGGTTTTATTAATGCGTAATAGCTCTTGATTTAGTCTTGTAATAAATAAAGAAATGTATGCGCTTGAGAAGCGAGCGACAGGATGCAGCAGTGGCAGCATTTTAAGTCTAAGATGGTAATTTCCTTAGCTGTAACTTGGCCCGGCTCCACTAATCTTTGAGTTCAATCCAGTGAACTCGCGTCCAGGTTTTGGTGGAAACGCTGTTGCAGGAGAGAGAGAGGAGGGGGAGGCGCTCTTGGATTGGACGCGCCGTGGTTGTCAGGACCGGAGGAGGCTGGGAAGAAGGGACTGTTGTGTGAAGGCCTCCGTGTGAGAGAGCACAGTCTACTGTATTCGAAAAGCGGGAATGACGGCGAGATTCAGGACAGTTTGATGTCTGCCTAGGATTATGAGGGCGAGTGCACTCGTCCTCAGTTTGTCGCGACTTCCCTCCTTCCGTGGCTCAGGCGCAGCATAGCCTACTTTCCTCCCCCCGACTAGCAGCGCCAGATACCGAAAAAGAAGCCGAGCGACGAGGCACTCTTCCCTTGAAGGGAGCGGACTGTGATGACAACCCAAACGAGGACGGAATCTAAATTGACCTATCTCTGCATAATCTGAAACTCTACCGCAAGAGAGAAACTTTGCTAGCCGCACATCTTAGACAGCACGACAAGTGTGTCTATGGTCTGCATTGCCGTGTTTGCCTATGGAGAATGAAGACTTACATGGTACAATAGAGAGCCGTTTGGCTTTTGTACTTCTGGAAAAGACCAGTTTGTGAATGCGATACTGCGCAGTTTACGACCCGACAGTGCTCTCCTTGTCTCCTAAATAAATAGGATGTGCGTAGCCTGTCAGAGGAGGAAATCTATCGTGTCATCGTGCATTAGTGTTCTGTTTTAGCCTCGGTTTCAGCTCACTCCACACATAGCCCAAACATCTATAGTTGTGTGTTTGGTTAACTAGCAAGCGGAGTCTGCTTTTCAGTGAAAGCCTCCTCTGATGTGGCCACGTTGCATTGTGCCACCACATCATTTGTAATTTTGGAAGGAAGACCCCAAGATTTGGTCTGGAGGCATGACCACCTGGCCACACTACCTGCCTGCGCAATTCTGATAGAATTTTGTTGTGGCACGGGTGACACGAAGCTTTAATCAGTGAAAATTAACGGACGGTGTTTTAACGAAGTCACGAGCCCTCCCTGGACCTACTGGCTGTAGGTGATTGCTGAGGAATAAGGTGCTGTTCAGACTCAATGGGTCCTGACGCGACTCGGCGCAGCACACATTTTACCGCCCCAGGAAGAAGATAAGACTCGGTGTCCAGTCAGGGGGACAGCCTAGGGAAGTAGGACGCTTATCGGATTGCAAGGTAAGCCGCCACCGGAACGGTTTAAGAATGACCTGGAGGAAGTACCCACAATAGGCAAGCAATAGTATTTCTTCCCCCTTCTCTCACATATGCCAAGCGTGTATAATCTTTTGGCATCTGAATAGCTAAACCATCCGGCATTTTAGCGAAAGATAAAACTATAGTTCGTGGCCTCATCCATCTGTGAAGAACAAGCGCACTATTGATGACCCGCGTGGACTGTCCAGATGCGACGTATCAGTAAAATAGCCACGTTCAATCACCAGCCCTTGTGCAATCATCGTGAAAGCTATCCAAGGAAATCGTTCGCTGATGACCGTGAGACAGTTACCTTGACCCAGGGTTTAGTGAACCTTTTGGCTGATGGGGACTCACCCTCCATACACACACCATTTGGTGTATGTTCTCTCTGCTGGGCTACCAAGTCCTTGGTGCCCTCCATCCATCCCATCCAACCTAATTAGAACCATGCGCAACAGTCTGCTGTTCTTTGTAAAGAAATCTGACTCACTCGTGCAATGCAATAGGCAACATTTCTGGGGAAATCATGATGTTTAAGTTTGTGATCTGTGTTTATCGTACTGGGGGTAGAAGATTGACCCTGCCGTAATGTGCTGTGGACATTCCCTCGCCATGAAAATAATCGCCTAAGATCAATACATTGACATTCGGGAGTTCATTCAGAAAATTAATGTGGGCTTTGCTGATGGTTCATTCAGCTGTTGATTAGTGGTCTTCCCCGTTCTTCTTAATATGAGGACGGGGAAGAGCAAGGAAAATGTCAGACTGGTTGAAGTTCCTGCTTGGAAAAAAAATCTTGTCTCCTGTAGTGTGCCTGAACATACACATACTTTTACATGGGTGTGAGCCTTACAATGGAATGATTATGCAAAATTGTAATAAGAATGGCTGACATTTCTGAAGGATGTTAGCAGTTTTTGTCTCCTCATCTTGGGCATGTGCTTTGGTTTACCTCCTCTCTGCCATAGGCATTTCCTCATCATCTGGGGTAGTTGTCCAGACCTGTACGCAATGGAACGCAACTACACACACACACACACACACACACACACACACACACACACACACACACACACACACACACACACACACAGATCGATATTTATAACACCATCAGTATGAAAGATCTTTACGGAAACCTTGTTATTATATTGGATTATGCCGGAGTTGTCTTGTGAGGTGTAGCGGTGGTCGTGAAACCGTGCACGGGGAGAAGTGTGATGTGGGGACGATGTCATACTGAGGGCAACTCAGCTACTCATGAGCAGGGTTGCCAGATGTGACTGATGATTTCCAACCCTAAAAATGCTCCAAAAATAGCCTCAACAGGAAGCACTAAATCCTGCATCATTTGAACAAAATTCAATTGATTTCTATGGCCATAAATCTGCTGAAAAACCCGCCCAAATGCCCTTTTTTACCCACAGATGGTCATCCTAAGCAGCTTAAATAGGCGGGAAACTGGCAACTCAGCCGCTCATGAGGGAGGCTGGAGGAGAGCTCTATCTAGCTAGTCATGAAGTCGTAGACACCTTGTACACAGCCGACAGGCAAGAGCACAGAGAGAGTTACAGGCGCAGTGGCCATCTCTCTGGGGCAGTGTGGGCTTAGATGCCTTACTCAAGGACATGTGCTGTCACCCCGTGAGGCAGCCCTGACCTTGTAGGTTGGAATCCCATGTCAGTCACCCATAGCTGACATGCTTTTCAGCAAAGGATCTAACTCCACATTGCTCCAGGCACCCAATACCCTGTGCGTACTTACACGTAAATACGTTGTTGTGGCTAAAAGCACCAGTTACTACAGTGTAATGTCATACAGATGTAATATTATTGAATACCAGCTAGTGATGATACAGGAGAGCAATTACGCACTCACATTCTTCCTACCAGTTCGGGATTCAAACCGGTGACCCTTTGATACCCCGACGACCCAACTCTGTAATCCCCGGGACACAGCAGAGAAATGTGAACTGGAAGGGCAATTATGTTTCCGTTGCCCGATCATAGCGGCACACATGCATGAGTCATGGGAGGGTGGCTATGAAGCTGGCAAGGTTAACATGCGTGTGTGTGTGTGTGTGTGTGTGTGTGTGTGTGTGTGTGTGTGTGTGTGTGCATGTGTGTGTGTGTGTGTGTGTGTGTGTGTGTGTGAGTGAGTGAGTGAGTGAGTGAGTGAGTGAGTGAGTGAGTGAGTGAGTGAGTGAGTGAGTGAGTGAGTGAGTGAGTGAGAGAGAGAGAGAGAAAGAGAGAGAGAGAGAGAGAGAGAGAGAGAGAGAGAGAGAGAGAGAGAGAGAGAGAGAGCGTGCATGCGAGTGTGAATGCATGAGTCAGCCTAGTCAATAAGAACGCCTTGATACAAACGGAACTCGAGATACAAAATAAGTAGTTCAGTTAGGACTAGAGGAAGTGGAGGAGCGCGAGAGAAAGACAGAGTAAGACGAAGGGAAGAAGAGCAAAAGAATAAAAAAGAGAGAGAGATAGCATGTGTTGGCATGCGTGTGAGTGAGTGTGCATCTGTGTGTGTGTGCGTGTGCGTGCAGTGGTTTTAGTGTGTGAATTTCATTTCGGGGTGTTCTTGTGTCTGTGTCTGTGTGTGTGTGTGTGTGTGTGTTGTGTGTGTGTGTGTCTGTGTCTGTGTGTGTGTGTGTGTGTGTGTTGTGTGTGTCACAGCACAAGAGATCCTGATGTAGTTTTGACCTGTTATTTGTTGTAGGGGCTGCATGGGTTGTTGTTAGTTTTCATTGCTGGAGCCCTTACCAAA
>NC_085871.1:4095000-4102500 GCF_034702125.1 Engraulis encrasicolus
TTGAAAACCAATGCTTTAGGATTCCTCTGGATTCCTCATTTGTGTTCCCTTTCTTTGCTTCTTCAAGGTAGGGGAAATAAATCCACAATCCAATATTGTAAGCATCTTGTAGTAACATGTTAAAAAAAAGTAAGGACAGACAGCAAGAATGAATGAATGAGTTGGTCAGAGACGTTCAAAAGTGAAACATAGAAAATATTTGAGTATGTTTCTAAAACTATTACCATGTCCCTGGACCCTGGTACAGACATACAAAAATCCACTACAGCAGGGAAAAATACGCTTTAGTATTGCTTTAATATACTTCCTGGCAACCTTGCCAACTTTGTGGCCGCATTCCGGTTGCAGAATACTGTTGGACACATGTAAACGGAATATTCCGGAACTTGTTCTAAACCGAAAACTCTGTTTGAAAAAAAAAAACCTCCTCTCTACTTCTCTGCACTCTTGTGGCCATGCCTCTTTATTTCCGTCACTCAACCTAGGTCATGCCAGTCATTTTACTGAAGAAAGAGGAGCCACCAGCGCTCTTAAACCCACGCTCATAATGTAATATCCTGACACGGCCTGTCTTTGTGCAAATGTGAGTGTATCAGAAGTGCAGTTGAGCGTATGTGTAAAGTGGCATCCACAAGAACAAGGGCCCTGTCTCATCCACTTCATGCCCTGAAGGGTAGGGAGAAAACCTGTGAGGTGCACGCTAAGCTAACGCACACACAGATGCACACACACAAGCATACAAATATACACACACACACACAAACATACAAACACACACACACAGGCATCAATCTCTCTCTCTCTCTCTCTCTCTCTCTCTCTCTCTCTCTCTCTCTCTCTCTCTCTCTCTCTCTCTCTCTCTCTCTCTCTCTCTCTCTGTCTCTGTCTCTCTCTCTCTCTTTCTCTCTCTCTCTCTCACTCGCGCACACGCACACACACACACACACACACACACACACACACACACACACACACACACACACACACACACACACACACACACACACACACACACACACACACACACACAATCCCTCTCCCCCTGCCCTGGCCCACCTCCATTCCAAAACCCTATTGGGCTAATCCCTCTTTTGCTTCAATACCGTCTCCATGGTGATTCAGGATCATTCACCTTCAGTCCTTATTTGCCCTTGGGTGCCTCTCTCCTCCTTCTTCCTTCTCTTCTTCTTCTTCTTCTTCTTCTTCTTCTTCTTGTTCTTGTTCTTGTTCTTGTTCTTGTTCTTGTTCTTCTTCTTCTTCTTCTTCTTCTTCTTCTTCTTCTTCTTCTTCTTCTTCTTCTTCTTCTTCTTCTTCTTCTTCTTCTTCTTCTTCCTCCTCCTCCTCCCCCTCCGCTTCTCCTCCTCCTCTTCTTCAACCTCCTCCTCCACCTCTTCCTCAGCTGATTCGTCTTCCTCTTCAGCCTCCTGCTACTTCCCCTACTGTTCTTCCTCCACCTCCCCCTTTTCCTCCTCCCCCTCTTCTTGTCTCATCCTTCTCTTCATACTCCTCCTCCTACTCCACCCCCTCCTCCTCCCACTCAGCAAGCCTTCACCCTGGCTGACTTTGGCTTCAAAAAGAGGAAGTTAAAAGGAGATAAAAAAAGCCCCTCCATCTGTCTGTGGACTGCTCCTTCCCCTCCATGGCTCCCATCTCCTGTAGGGCAAGGCTAGTGATGGGAAGGGAGACAAAAACAGACAACAGTACAGCTTCACCTACAGTAGTGTTTAGCATAGGCAAGGCATGGCAAGTTTATTTGTATAGCGGATTTCATAAACAGAAGCAGTTCAATGTGCTTTACAAAAAAGTAAAGGGATAAACAAAAACAAGATATACAGAAAGACCATTAAATAATTACAATCAAAGAAAATGTAAACATTAAAATAAGAAACGTAATAATTAGAATCAAATAACATTAAGAATATTAAAATCAAAAGCATAGACAAGCAATGTATAGCAGAGTTCCTTGTGGTCTGTAGCTCAGCGCGACGTGGATGGCATTACTGCAGATGAAGATGAGTTCACCCAAGGCCATATAGGTACGGTACCTGCTCTCTACTCTAACTTCAAAGTACAGTAACATTTGCATGTTGCACTTTGATGAAAGTATCAGAGGATTGCAAGTTGAATCCCACACCAGTCTGGAAGTGCATGGGGGTGTGGTGGGGTACATAGCCAATGATATCCTGGATAACAATGTTAGCTAAGTTGAATGAATTAAAGCTCATCCTTCAAGTGTAATGTCAGGTAATGTCATATAATGGCATATGATGCATTCCTCTCTCCATGTACTGTATATTATTCAAAGTTTATGTAGGGTGAAGTTCACTCAGCTAGGCTAGCGACTAGCATTCTCTTATCTAGAATGCACATAACAGAGCCCTTTTCCCTGCCTAGAGCCTGTCTTATCTGTCTCTCGCCAGTTGGATGGGTTCTGCCTTGCTCCACGAACATCCTTCTGGACTACTAAACATCTCACATCTATGAAAATCGTGCAATCCTGATTGGTTCTTCCGCATTTTGGTTTGGGAGGAGGGCGAATCACGAAGCTGAATGGAAATACACAAGGATCTGGCGAGAGTCAGGCTAGTCTCGAACCCCTGACCTCAGAGTAACTCTGGTAGGAGACATACCTGTATGCTACCAACCTGAGGTATTCAGGTATCATATTGGCCCCAAATAATACCATATCTTACAAACAGAGAAGGAGGTTTTAGGTGCTGGTTAGACATATGCACATATTTTAAACGCGGACATTTTTTACCCATTTACTGTATAAGCACGACATGGATAAATAAAATATATTTTTTTGTTTTGTTGTAAAAAAAGATTTTTTTGAAAGGATAATTCTAAAACCGATCCACACACATGAAAGCACACATGTGAAAACACACAGACGCACTCACACACAGACACACACACAGTATGACGGAAGTGCTCAGACAGTGGTTGAATTGCTAAAAAGGGTGTCTCGCTCTTGCATTGATCCGTGGCTATGCCCCTCCTCAGTCTGTCAGTCAGCACACTCGTCGGTCCCATAGCATGTTAATGGCACATTGTGCTAAGCTAATGGAAAATGAATCCCCTTTCCCAACAATCAATTGTTTAGTAGGTTGTTAGGTTGTTTTCCCCCAGCCTTACCTCTCTTTCCGTCCCTCCACCCTTCTCTCTCTCTCTCTCTCTGGGTCAGGCAGAGCTCATTTCCCCACGGCTCCCCTTCTTCTTCTTGTGTGTGTGTTAGAGGTGCTCCGATTGCTCGGCTGCCGATCATGACCGGCCGATAATGGCCAAAAATAGCCTGATCGGTGATCGGAAAAACATGCCGATCAAAAAACCGATCGAGAGATATTAAATTCCTCACGCAACCATTTGCCTTTACACCTGGCGCTGCATGTAGGCGCTGGCTCTGCACAGCTGCAACTCCACCAAAAGAAGGCATCTTTGCTTGTCTATAACTTTTCGCCATTCCCCCCTTCATTTCCACCATTCATAACCATATCTGCATCAACAATGATCTGATTTTCCGATCCATGCGCCGTTAACCTGACAATGTAATTTGCGATTGAGTACTCGCCAGTGAGCCATGTTACGTTATAACCTGTGTAGTTGCCTTGGTCAGCACGCGACAACTTCACGTTGTCAGCACAAACATGTCAATTATTGTTTTCAAAGTTGTAATTGGCAGTCAGTCGATTAGTTTGATAGTCGCTGAAACACCAAACGGCGACAGATGTGGTTAAAACTTGAGAGAGAGATTCAGAACGGTAGTGGAGCACTGCAACTGTGGACGGTGACAGAGAGGGGAGGGGCTCTCCTCACGAGGCTGCTCATTTCAACCGACAGGTTGTTTTTTTCTCGTATGTGGAAGACTATTTGATGTAATGTTTCAGTTTCAATTCAATCTTAAATAGTTTAGTTATTCTATGCAATAACTTATACATTGATTAATACTGTAGACTGTATTACCAACACTAGTCTGAAAGATAATAATAATAATAATAATAATAATAATAATAATAATAATAATAATAATAATAGACATGTGCAAATTAAGATTGATTGGTTTATGGGCAGAAATGGTATTCAATAAGGATAATTAATAGGCTATTAAAAAAATAGGAAATCATTTTTGTGATCGGCAATGATCGGTAATCGGCAGATAAAGATTTTTGGTGATCGGTATCGGTGATCGGACCCAAAAAATGGTGATCGGAGCACCTCTAGTGTGTGTGTCTGTGTCTGTGTCTGTGTGTGTGTGTGTTAGGATAATGGGATGGTTATGCAACCTGTTGGCTTGTGTTGATTACCATGTAGAGCGGGAAGCTCCTTGGATACACACACACACACACACACACACACACACACACACACACACACACACACACACACACACACACACACACACACACACACACACACACACACACACACACACACACACACACACACACACCTATCTATCTATCTATCTATCTATCTATCTATCTATCTATCTATCTATCTATCTATCTATCTATCTATCTATACTGCATGCTTGTGATGACTTATTAATTAAGGGTGTGTGTCTGTGTGTGTGTGTGTGTGTGTGTGTGTGTGTGTGTGTGTGTGTGGGCGCGCGTGTGTGTGCACGTGTGTGAGTGCATGTCCGTGTGTGCACATGTCCGTATGCTTGCGTGTCTATGCGCGCGTAGTGTGTTCATGTGTTAAGTAAAACATGCCTTCTACCTCAACATTCTCCTCTTTTCCTCTGCTCCTTCCCGTTCTTCACAACCAGGGCTGCTACAATTAATCGACTAATCGTGACTAATCAACTTCAAAAATTAGTCGACAAGAATTTTCATTGTCGACTAACCGTTTCATTTAATTCAATGCTTTGTTACTTACATTACTTATGCTTTATTACTTTATTGAAACCTAAATTTGCCCAGCACGTATGAATTGGACGATGTATCTCAGAGTAAAGGAGCTACTATCGTGATTTAAAGCTCATTGTGATCTCAGGTACCTAATTTTAACGGTTTCTTTCTTTTTTCCCCAAATGTCCTTGCAGATTAAATAATCGTTTGACTAATCGACTATTCAACTATTCGAAAAAAATAGTTGATTGATTAATCGGGAGAAAAATTATCGTTTAGGACAGCCCTATTCACAACTCTCATTCATTCAGAGCTCTGTTAGATCCTGTGGAATTGTCAGTCGCGCACGACATCATTCTTTGCTATCAGCTGTCGCTTCCAAGTGCACTCGGGTGGTTGACGTGACGCCTTGTTTTTTCGTAACATTGGTTAAAAACCTACAAAACTGTTATTTTTCCAAATGTCAATGAAAGAAGACGTGTTACATTATGTTTCATATTAGTATTAGCTGAGAAGAAACAATTTTGTTAAGATTAATGTCAAGGTTTATATGTCAAATATCCTGCGGTGTGACTAACATTAATGAAACCTGGAATATAATATATATATAGAAATTAACCAACAACATTTTGAATAATGTATGAAGCATTTGGCATGATTGCATAAATATTAACTTTATATTAAGATATGTGAATGTGAAAAAAACTCAAGACAGTAATATTAACCACAAGTTCAATTTCGTAACACAAATTGCGTCCTGTGGGGTGACATGTATGTCAATGTTTGTGAATGGGCAGCTGCAAGGCCCACTACTAGGGTCTTAAAGACTGGCTCCTAACCAGTCAGTACCTCAGTTATTGGAATGTGCTGTGAAAGTTTAAGGTGACTACTAACCTCTTAATATGTCTTCATATTGCAATGTTTTTGTCACACAATGCTTAGGTTCATTTTATGGTGTCCTGTGGTGTGACTGCTCTTATAGAAGGAAAAAAGCTTTTTTTTATAAATGAAAACACATAAACACAACACACAAGATTTAACACAATATCATTATCAAGTTAGCATGAGCTCAGATGTCAGTCATGTATACAAAAGGACTAAAATGGCCATAATTCAGTGAATTTCCGGTGGTGTGACTTCATTTTCCTGCGGTGTGACATGCCTATGAAATGTGTTGATGCAGGACACATTTTCCCAAAAATGGCAAAAATAAGGCGAAATTCCAGCGCTTTATTTTTTTCTACTTTTTTTTCAATTTTTTTCCATAATTTTTTTCAGGAATTGGAAAAACTTTTTTTCTTTTGCGTTACTTCCTTAAACGTCAACCACCCACTCGCAGTGGTTGTCTCTCTCTTTCTCTTTCTCTTTCTCTTTCTCTCTCTCTTTCTCTCTCTCTCTCTCTCTCTCTCTCTCTCTCTCTCTCTCTCTCTCTTTCTCTTTCTCTTTCTCTTTCTCACTCTCTCTCTCTCTCTCTCTCTCTCTCTCTCTCTTTCGCTCTCTCTTTCTCTTTCTCTTTCTCTCTCTCTCTCTCTCTCTCTCTCTCTCTCTCTCTCTCTCTCTCTCTCTCTCTCTCTCTCTCTCTCTCTCTCTCTCTCCTTCTTTGTCCCTCCTTTCTGTCTTGGTGAGGGCCAGGCAATAAGATTAACTGCTCCGCACCGCACAGCAGTGTGTAATTTGCATTGTGTGTTGGTGACCGTACGGCTTCATTTGCAGGAGGTTATGGCTCAATGGGAAAGCCTCGATAATGAGACCCATTGTACTCGCACACACAGGAGTCCTGCTGATGGTTGTATGGTTCTACACACAGTTAATATACAGTGTCAATTCAACACTGAAGGTGCGTTAAAGGATAACTTCAGTCAATTTCAACATGCAGTTGTAGCGCTCACACTACCCTGGACTTGTCAGTACCTGGTCATTGTAATGGGTACAGCGGTTTGTTTACATTTCAAAAAAACATTTTTATTTATTCCCAAAACCATCCAAAAGGTTATGCAACATCAACAGACGACTAGCAAACAGCGATACCTTTTGGGTAAATATTTGGAGTAGGCCAAATGTTAATTTAAAAAAACAAAACAAAAAAACCTGCTTCCTCCATTAGAATAGCTCATATCTCGGAAAAGGCCAAAAAATGTGGCATTACGGGGTACTGACAAGGCAAGGATAGCGTGAGCAATACAACAGTATATTGAAATTGACTGAAGTGGTCCTTTAAGGCCAACAAAGAACTGTGCCATGCCCATTCCCGCACCTCGTCTTGAACCTGCTGATGTCTTCAAGCCGCAAGTTTGAGCATTTGGGAACCGGAAAGTGGGTTGGCAAAGCGAGACGAAAAAGATTTGTTTTTTTCTCTATGACAACGTAGACCTCAGTAGGTACATCAGGGTAATGAAATGACACGTACAGAAAAGTTCTGGGCTGGCAAGGAACGGGGGTGGTTTGCAGGTAAGCCGAACATAACTGGTGAGGAAACGTTTATTGGCACCGTACTGATCGACCTGAAATGGAGTCGATTTAGCATCTACTAGACTCAGGGAATCTAAGAAACATTTTCAAATCATGTGAATATTCACCTTCATGAGTAAGTTGATGCTTAATTGAGTCATTGGTCGGTGAACAACGATTCTCAAAGCTACTGAGATGA
>NC_085871.1:4130000-4135000 GCF_034702125.1 Engraulis encrasicolus
TAAAAAATGACACATCGGCGCCCATTGGATGCTTTTTCTGATGCACATTGGGCTAGTCCAATGAATCACTTCGGTTCTCTAAGGCCCGCCCCTCCCTACAGACCCCCACTTGACAAAACTAATCATCACCTCAATAGTAGTTTTTATCTTGAGTATTATCTGCCTTTTAGATGGATAAGTAAGACGCCGACCAGCCGTGGCATTGTTAGGGAATCGCTATACGCGCTCACTTGACCTGCTGTGAACGCTCTAGCTATTTGTGTTGTTATTGGCATTGCAATGTGTAGGCTATGTTGGAAGTCTAAGCGATACGACTTGGTTTTGCTGTGGTGAAAAAATGGCGAGTGTCCGAAAAAAACCCACTTGTCAGACGTTGACAATCTGAGCCTCTTTTGATGAGTCTCAAGCTGCATCACAGTTCATGCCTAGAAAACAACTTTTGGTTTTGGGGCGGGTTGGGTAAGGGGGGCGTGTTTTTAACATGCCATTTAGTAAGCAGGCTCACTGACTGTATGAACTGGAGCAATTTGAAGCGGAAGTATAAAAACATTCAACCTAGGAAATTATTATTTTTACGAGATTTTATTATTATTATGAGATTTGGTGTCCAATTTGCAGTGTGTGTGTGTGTGCGCACGCGCATGTGTTCTTTTCTTTGAAGGCCTCATTTATTTTTCCTCCATTCATTTGAGTTAGCAGGAAAAAATGAGCCCTTCAAAGAAAAGAACACGGTCCCTAAAGTCAAATATGGCAGAGTTTCCCTGATGTTTTGAGGTTGCTTTGCTGCCTCTGGCACTGGACTGCTTGACCGTGTGCATGGAATTATGTAGTCTGAAGACTATCAACAAATTTTGCAGCATAATGTAGGAGTCCCTGAATCCCATAGAAAACCTTTGGAGAGATCTCAAAACGGCAGTGTGGAGAACGCACCCTTCAAATCACCTCAAGGATGGTCTAAAATTCCAGCAGAGCGTTGTAGGAAACTCATTGATGGTTATCAGAAGTAGTTGTTCGCAATTATTTTGTCTAAAGGTTGTGCTACCAAGTATTAGGCTGAGGGTGTCAATAATACCTCTGTCCGGCCCATTTTTTGAGTTTTGTGTAAAATTGTCATTCATTTGACTTTTTTTCATTCTCTTTTGTGTTTTTTCATTGCAAGACAAACAAATGAAGATATTAATAACAAAGCATTTGTAATTGCAATTATTTTCTGGAAGAAATTGAGTATTATCTGACAGAATTGAAGGGGTGCCAATAGTTTTGGCCAGCACTGTATGTCTGTATATATACGCCGAGACAATGTCATCATATACCGATACCGATATACCGATAGAGGCACTGGGCCCTCAGGAGGTCAAAAATTGCCCGGGCCCTTTTCAGATCCCAGTCCAGCCCTGCAGGAGTCTGTGTGTGTGTGTGTGTGTGTGTGTGTGTGTGTGTGTGTGTGTGTGTGTGTGTGTGTGTGTGTGTGTGTGTGTCTGTGTGTGTGTGTGTGTGGGTGGGTGTGTGTTGGTTTGTGTTGGTGTGTGTGTGTATGGGAGAGAGAGAGAGAGATGTGTGTGTGTGTGTGTGTGTGTGTGTGTGTGTGTGTGTGTGTGTGTGTGTGTGTGTGTGTGTGTGTGTGTGTGTGTGTGTGTGTGTGTCTGTGTGTGTCTGTGTGTCTGTGTGTCTGTGTGTGTGTGTGTGTGTGTGTGTGTGTGTGTGTCTGTGTGTTTGTTTATGTGTATGTATGTATTTTTGAGTGATACACAAGCAATGAAGCTACAAACATACAGTATGCCATTCGAAACAGTTCAGCATTCAGCACAATCTTTTCAACTTTTGAATTATTTCTGTTTGTAAAATCATTGCCTAGCTTCATGGTGGGAAACTGCTTTCCACATTTCAGCTGAAATAGGCCTAAATACAGCACTGCTTGTAGCTTAGCAACAGTAGAGGGAATTTAAACCTCCTGTAAGATTTGCGTACTACTTTAGACATTGCAGAGGCAAGAAAAGCATTGTTTCAGCATTTTTTGTGATAGTGAATTGAAAGCACTCTGACGTCATGTCATACGTATGATGCCAGAATCAAGTAAAGTGTAACAAGAAATCCTGCGTCACTATGGCATTCACAGAATAGTCTCCTGACTATTCAAAAGTCTATTCTGACTAACAATGTTGACGCCGCCAGTCAACCACTGAATATTTTATAGCAACTGGATTCGTCCTATCAATTCCACTTCATTACATGTATTCTGTGTATCGACCTGTTGGTAGAATTTTAATCCATCAAGAACAATCGATTATTATTTTAGTGCCTCAGGAACAATTGACCGAGTCAGCTCTGACACACTGTTTGACATTGATAGATACATGCAGGCCTGATTTTGTGTCTGTTTCTCATGGTGTGGATCAATGGTGACTGACTTGTTTGTCAGTCTTGGTTACAAACATGTCCAGTCTTTGGGGTTTACCATGAACTGAATGTCTGTGACAGGCTGTTATAGTGTATTGTCACTTTGCCATATGCTCAGTCAACACCTGCTCATTGTCATCTTTTCCCATTATTCTCTGTCCTCATTATTGCATAATCTAGGTGTGTACATCATGTATTCTTGGTACTGGACATATAGGTCTACTGTTTCTATTATTGTCTGGTTTATTGTATTATTTGTGTACTATTACATGGCTATGATAAATTCTCTGTGTAGAAAGTCATATTCCAGGTGTATGTCTATGAACATTTACTTGTTAAATCTATCCACAACTAACATCTATTGAAGTGGATATCCTAGTGTATGTTGGTGCATTTGGCCTAGGAAATCGATATATCCTCTTTTTTGTATCCCTCCCTTACCCAGTGAGGCACCTTCTTCTGTCTCCTCACTCTTGTTTCTCGGTTCTGTTCTCTTTTGTTCCTGCCTTTCTTTCTCATTCAGTGAGCTCCTTACCCCCATTCAACTTGGAGTCATATTAAAAGATTGAATGTTCGTAAGTCAGATGTCAGCATATTGGCCAATGAAGCTGACTACGATTCTGATTTGATATGTGTTGGTCTGATTAGATGAAACTGTTTGCAATTCTGATTTCTCGTCTTTTTTTGTGTCTCCTTCCGTTCCTCAGTGAG
The DNA here is from genome assembly GCF_034702125.1 of Engraulis encrasicolus. Taxonomy (NCBI): domain Eukaryota; kingdom Metazoa; phylum Chordata; class Actinopteri; order Clupeiformes; family Engraulidae; genus Engraulis; species Engraulis encrasicolus. The sequence continues at coordinate 4,133,109 of NC_085871.1, forward strand.
GCACCTCCCCCTGTCGCCCCTGGAGCCCCAGTCCTCGCCTCTGATTGGTGGAGGCGGGGAGCGGCAGGCGCTGGAGCTGCGAGTGCGCGAGGTGGAGGAGGAGAACCGCGCCCTGAGGAGAGAGCTGAGCCAGCCCCCTCGAAGCCCCTCACGCCCACAGCAGCAACAGCAACAACAACAACAAACAGGTCACCATGGCAACGCCTCGCTCCCGGACTCTGGCGAAGACGCCACCAAGCAGCACGGCGAGGCGCAGAGAGGAGGCATGGGGGCCAACGGGTCCGACTGCATGCAACATCCCGCCGTCGACAAGTGTGAGGTTGGTAGCTGAAACTCAACGTTTATTTCACGTGTTATTAACCATTTATGCATGTGTTATAGACGGCACAATCAACCATTAACCACTAACCACACACTGTAAACATCTTGTGTACTGCTTGTACAAGTTACAACATGAATAGCATTTTTCTCTCTGAATTGACACCTTATGATAGAACAGAATACTGTAGCTTACTTGTAGTGTGTGCACTAAGATCGCCAGTAAGACGGTGATCGCACAGGAAATAAGAACGCACAACACTGCCTTCAGACCATAAATAATGCTTAAACAAGCTATACAAGTTAATACACATTTCTGTTCTACTCACTGATCTGCCTTGAGTCCTTTATACGTACATTACATATGCTGCCCTAAACCCAGTCAAATTACCGGAAATGTGCTACCTCAAATTGTGCTGATTCTGCTCTTAGCCCATTTAATCGTTGCCTTAATGTAGATTCTAATCATCGTTTTACAGTCATGTGCACTAGACCATAAGCACTGTTTAAGTTAGTTTGAAATGAACCATGACACACAATCCAAAGCCCCCAGATGCTATACTTTTTAATTATTACATTAAATTACACTTAGCTGACGCTTTTATCCAAAGCGACATAGTTGTTTTAAGTTCAGGGAATTGGTTAGAGTCCCTGGAGCAGTGTGGGGTTAGGTGCCTTGCTCAAGGGCACCTCAGCCATGCATGGAATGGAAGGGTGGGATTCGAACCCATAACCCTCTGATTTGAAGCCCATGTCGTTCACCACTAGGGCACGGCTGCCCACTGTTTTTATGATAGTTATTTTCTCTTTCCTTTCTTCATTTTTTGTAATTTAGATATTTATCATTATATGGATCATCATCGTCATCATCATCATCAGCATAATCGTCCTCATGTTCATCTTCATCTCGACTTTCAATGTTGGCTTGTTATCCGTCTTCCTCCCTGCAGACGATCCACTTGGCGATAGTGTGTGCGGGCTACAACGCCAGCAGGGATGTGGTGACACTGGTCAAGTCCGTCCTGTTTCACAGGTGGGTGTCTTTTTTTCAACCTGCACATAATAACTAACTACTTAAGGCTTTTGGGCCAAGCCTTCCGTACGAAATGAAATGGCCAAGTTTATCGTTGTCTTCCTGCAAAGTCCAGAAGTGAACTAAATAAAAAAGCAGTCGATGCGTTAAGTCAGTGACCTTTAACCAGTAATCTTTTCCAGGTCTTTGCACCTCAAACCCCATTCATACCCTATGGTCAAATATGTGTGTATTCTGTTCATACTTTCTAACAGTCCAACACATTGAAAGCCCATTGGGAAACTCCAACTCCCATTGTCATTGTGACACAGCACTCCACAGCACACTGCACACAACGAAATTGCATGTATGCCTCACCCGTGCAAGGGGGCAGCCCTCAGTGGCGCCCCATGGGGAGCAGTGCGGTGGGACGGTACCATGCTCAGGGTACCTCAGTCATGGAGGAGGATGGGGGAGAGCACTGGTTGATTACCCCCCCCCCACCAACCTGGCGGGTCTGGAGTCGAACCGGCAACCTCTGGGATGCAAGTCTGACGCCCTA
>NC_085871.1:4140000-4150000 GCF_034702125.1 Engraulis encrasicolus
TCTACTTACTGTTCCTGGCTTTACCTGGTGTTTAGTTAGCCTCTGCTGAATAACAGATAATTAGCTCCCAATTAAATCCCATGTACTTAAAATTAAAACATTTTCATTATCACATGTTAACGGAGCAGGCACGTTCACATCTGCCTGTTGCTATGACAGCTGTGACCTAGGTTACGTCTCTTTTTTGCTGCTGTGATTCTTTTTGACAGTTTTGCTCTGAGCTACGAGGGTCACGTGCTTCAGAGAGAGAGAGAGAGAGAGGGGCATACCACAGGCAGAAACCAGACAGAGTAAAGCTGGCAAACGTGCCTTCCTCTTAATGGGTTACATTTATGGTCTCACAGCATCAAAGATTCTTCTCCTCCTTCTTTTTTAGGAGCTTTCTCCTTCTTTTGCTACCGCCTGAGGTAGCCTTAAACCATTTGTGAACATCATGTGCCATCCTCCTCCGTGGTCTGTACATATACTTGGTGTTGTTGGTACAGTACATTGCAGTGCCAATATTACATTAGCCAATGCCCTTGTTCAGAGTGATTATGTTGGGGTTTTACTCCCCCCTCTCTTTTGTACAGACTGACTGACAAACAACACTTTTGCCGTAGGTGTTACTCTACCCATATCTGCTGTTTGTGCGTGACGAGAGCTGTAACGATATGGTGATAATCGTGATTCACATTCACAATACTGTATTGCAATGCAGGGCGTGAAATGTCCTTTCAAATTTCTGTCACCCTTTAGTCCAGAAAACAACTAGATGATATGATCTGAGGTGTTGTTCATAAAGAATATGAATGAAGTCAATATTGCAATGCATCATACTGGATCACACTACATTGTAATGATATTGCATTGTGGCATGTGTATTGTGCTGGGCATCGAATCTTGAACCCATTGTCAGTATCCACTTCTAGTGAAGCTCCCAGGAATGGTGCTTTCAAATCAGGTGTGGGACAGTGAGGCACATTTAACATGTGTGACCGGTCACATTAAAACAGCCCAAGGAAGTCCCAGGGGCATATTGAGTTAACCCCTTAGCGCAGAGCCTATGTTATAACCTAACTGTCACCAAATTTGTGGTGGCTTTGTCTTAATCTGTTACTTAAAGCTCTCGGTAATGTCATAGCAATGTTGTTATGATGTAGTTGAGTATATCCGGCAAATAGTGAATAGGCCCTCCAGCGACCCCATCTGCACAACAATCTACTCATAGATTTACAGAGATAAAATCAATCCAATATCTGAATAATTCATTTTTTCACATGATTGCTCACATTTGTTAGTACAGCACATAAGCAGCTGTATCAACTTTGACATGATGTTAAGATGATATCAGGCAAAGAGTTGATTCCTGTTTTCTGGTTGTATACTTATAAAATGATTATTCTACAGTGTGTGCTTCATGCACACGTTTGCAGAAAACCACATGAGTAGGTAGGTAGGTAGGTATGTAAGCAGTTAAGAGAAACACTGCATGTGCACTCACACTGATGTGAATGATGTGGATGGGGTCGCTTCAATTATGAATGTAGGTCCAAAAGTCAGCTGTGGTCCTCAGTAATGACTAATGGGGAAACTGTCATGCACAGGCTCTCCTGTCCGTGCCTTTCCTCTCCTCTCCTCTCCTCTCCTCTCCTCTCCTCTCCTCTCCTCTCCTCTCCTCTCCTCTCCTCTCCTCTCCTCTCCTCTCCTCTCCTGAAGTCATGTCCTGTTTTGAACTCTTGCCTTTTACTATCCCCTACCCTCTTCTCCTCTATTCTCTCCTTCCCTCCTCTCTCCTCTATTCCTCTCATCTCGCCTCCACTTTTCCCTGCCCTATCATCTCCTCACTTTTTTTCTTCTTCCCCTTGCTTTCATCTACCCTCCTCCCCTCTCCTCTCCTCTCATCTTCTTCCCTCCTCTCTCCTCCTCTCACATCTCCTCTTCTCCTCTCCTCTCATCTCCTCTTCTCCTCTCCTCTCATCTCCTCATCTCTAATCTCATCTCCTCTCCTCTCCTCTCCTCTCCTCTCCTCTCCTCTCCTCTCCTCTCCTCTCCTCTCCTCTCCTCTCCCCTCTCCTCTCCACTTCTCTCCTCTCTCTCCTCTTCTCTCCTCTCCTCTCCTCTCCTCTCCTCTCCTCTTCTCTCCTCTCCTCTCCTCTCCCCTCCTCTCCTCTCCTCTCCTCTCCTCTCCCCTATCCTTCTCTACACTCTCCTGCCCTCCTCCCTCCTCTACTCCTATCATCTCTCCTACACTTCTTCTCTCATCTCCCCTCTCCCCTTTCCTGTCCTGTCATGTCCTCTTTTTCTGTCCTCCCCTGAACTCCTATCTTGTCCCGAATGCCGTCTTGAGAGGGGTTGTGCTAGGGTGAGGCTTATTCTGTCCTGAACTTTAGATTATTTATTTAAGGGTTATTCTGTGTTGTTATTCCCCTGTTTGTGAAGTACTGTTTCAGCAAATGGTAATGTCAACGGTGCAAAGGAACATTGCTCGGTATTGCATTTGAATAGGGGTACTGTACTGCAAATGGGCATTAGCCTAAATATAAGGATACGTTAGGGGAATAAATAATGGCAAATATTTGAGGATTCATATTGACTCAGCACACAGAACAGTATCCTTTCCAACTGTTCAGTTAAAATGTATTCTGCATACTTTAATTGCGTATTGTGAAGAAAGGCAAGGAGTGAAGTTGTAAGTAACTGAGATTTGAGACTTTTTACAGCCTTGAACCCAATTACAGTGCAATTTTTTAGATTTCCTAAGGTGGAAGATGATCAGCTTGAAGCTATCATCAGAGGTGTGATTTTTCAGGTCAGCTAAAGTAACGCTGTCACTGTGAGGTTTGAAAAGACAGCTGTTGCCACTTGCTTTGAGATGTAGAAGTTCACATGCCTGAGGAGGATATTTGACAGAAATTGTCAGAAATTGTCAGGATGACCATCACACAGTGTGACCACTGCTCCCACTAGCCTCCGCAAACTGACTATCCTGTCATGAAGGCAACCATGGTAGTCATGGTCACAGGATGTTGACTTTCTTTCTCGCCTAGTAGAATCTGGTGTTGAAGCCTATTATTTTTGTCAATATGTCAGTGCATTAGACTGGCAGACAAGTTACTGAGCCGGTCTGTGATAGATATGCACGTCTCCCAAATTGTAATGTGCAACCTTAACTCAGTGGGGATAAAGGAGTTTAACAGCTTGACTCTTGTATGGATTACCCAATCAGAGAAGAGGAGGACATGGACGAGAAAGAGGATGATAGGAGGATGACAGGAGGATGAAGAGGAATAAAAAGATGAGGAAGAAGTGGTGGGAAACAGGAGAAATATGAAGATGAGGATAAGGAAGAGGAAGGGGAAAGGAGAAGAGGAGGAGAATGAGGAGGAGGAAGATTATGAGAAGGTGATGAAGATGTGAAAGGCAAATAAGAAGAAGGGAAGATGAAGAGACACGGGAGGGGGCCAAGAAAGATAAAAAGTCGAAGAAAGAGGAGTAGCAGGAGGGTGGGAATGATGGATGAGAAGACAACGAGAAGGGCGAGAAAGATGAGATGGGTGAGAAAACGGAGAAGAAGAGAAGATGAAGAGAGAGAAGTCCCAATAGAAGGATTGCAAGAAGGTTTGGGTTGAGGACGAACAGGAAGAAAGGAGGATAATGACTCGATGAAAGAGGAGGAGCAGGAGGGAGGGAAAGATGTAGAGGAGGAGAAGAAGAATGAGCAAGATGTGATGGGTGAGAAAAAATGAGAAAGAGGAGATGATCCAAAAATGTTGAGGGCAACAGGAAGGGCAAGTAAGTTAAGTTGAGGAAGAACAGGAGGAGCAGTAGGACAAGAAAGATAAAGACAAGACAGAGGAGCAGCAAGGGAAAAATGAGGAGGAGGAGGAGGAGGAGGAGGAGAGATGAGAGAGAGAGAGAGAGAGAGAGAGAGAGAGAGAGAGAGAGAGAGAGAGAGAGAGAGAGAGAGAGAGACAGAGAGAGAGAGAGAGTGAGGGAGAGAGAGATAGAGATAGAGAGGTGAGGAGGAGAAGGAGAAGGAGAGGAGGTTGAAAAGGAAAAGGATGATAAGGAGGAGGAAGTGACACGCTGAGACAAGGACTCTCATGGTTGGCCAGAGCGGGTCAGAACACGATGAGTCATCACACACTGGGGACAGGAGAGTCTATCCCCCCCACACACACACATACACCCAACAGAACAGCTGACTGCTGAAGTTTCCCAGGACAGCCTGAACCAGACAAACTGTATAATCGCTCCGTGTTTCCATTTGTCAGGTTGTCCAGGTACTTGTTTTCCTTTATTTTCATTTTGTCTTTCCCCTCCCACAATGGAAGCAAATTCAGAGTTTTTTGTTTTTAAATATATGCTTACTGTGACACCGGCAGAGAGGAAGAGCGAGATGGTGTGTGTGCATGCGTGCGTGTATGAGTTTAAGAGAGAGGTAGAGAGACAGACAGGGACAAGAGAGCAAAAAGTTGGACATAACTGTGGCACTTTTCTTGTTTTTTTCCCCTTGATACAGAAAGACATTTCAAGATGTGCAATTCTGTGGCACTTCTTTTCAAACCAAAAACTGATTGAATTTCCATCAGAGTCAGCTGTGTCCCTCTAAAGTTTGCTGTGACTAGCAAATCAAAGTGTCTCCGCTTCTTTCTTTGTTCTGCAAACAAGGACGGTTGAATTGAATTATGCCTCGCCTCGGACATGGGAAATTGGAGGTGTGTGTGTGTGTGTGTGTGTGTGTGTGTGTGTGTGTGTGTGTGTGTGTGTGTGTGTGTGTGTGTGTGTGTGTGTGTGTGTGTGTGTGTGTGTGTGTGTGTGTGTGTGTGTGTGTGTGTGTGCGTGCGTGCGTGCGTGCGCGCGCGCGCGCGCGTGTGTGTGTGTGAGCGTGTGCATGTGCGTTTTTTTTCGTGTGTGTGCGCTGTGCTCCGTGTTTTCTCACTGTGACAGTAATTTTGCAGCTTGAGCCCCCTATATCAAGGCCACCACGTTCAGCATTTTCTCCCTGCGGATTCTCTCAAGTCGTAGAAGTTTATTTGAGTTCTGCCGCTTATTGCTGTGTTTGGTTATATTTCTTGCCTTGTTTTGAGACGCTGTTTTCCGAAAAATATGATCTGAGGTGAGAAATCTCCCGGTACATTGAGCATTTATAGTGTTTTTGCAACTGTTCCAACCTGAGGCGAGGTCGCTCTGACTTGGTCTGTTCATGGGCCATGAAGTAAAGATGTTTCAGTGAGGGGGGTTTTATATTTTATTTCATATCATCTCATTTTGTTTATTAGATTATTTTTGTAGTAGCCTGTTTCACCTCTCCATCCACTAACCTTTCTGGGGAAAAAAACGAGAGAACAGGCCAAAAAACGAAAAGGTCATAGTAAAGGAGCAAGTAGACAGGACACGTCTTGGTTGCAAGGCATAAACAAGCAACAAGGGCGATATATGGAGAAAAGGTAGTAAATAGATAAGAGAGAGTGTTCAAACCTGTATCTGATGCAAGCCAATACGAGTTTGGTGTGTGTTTTCATAAGAACATTTATAGGACATGTGACATTTGTTCATTTTTTTGTGTAATGTTTCTTGTGTAATGTCTGCTTGAAATTTAATTTCCCCAGAAGGGTTAATACAGTTGACTGACTTGAGTTGCCTTGACTTAATGCAACTGGATATTTTTGCATACATCTACAATATGTGCAGAAATCTTCTCTGAAGTTGTTTGTGTGCAGAAATATGATATTGTGTGCAAATGTGTTTGGTAAATAGTAAGAATATCAAGAGAACTAATGTTCTGTCGTCTTTGTGCGCGTGTGTGCACGTGTGTGTGTGCGTGTGTGTGTGCCTGTGCGTGTGCCTGTGCGTGTGTGCATGTGTGCGTGTGTGCATGTGTGCGTGTGTGTAACAGACGCAACCCTCTGCATTTCCACTTCATCACGGACTCCATCGCCCAGCGCATCCTGGCCTCCCTCTTCCACACCTGGATGGTGCCGGCCGTACGAGTCGACTTCTACGATGCCGACGAACTCAAGGTGAGACACCTCATCCCATCCATATTATAGATCTACTATGAGACACCTCATCCTATCAATATTATTGATCTACCTACCATATATAGAATACGGTAGTTATGAGCTGCTGGATGGTTCTGGAACTGGAACTGACTTCTACGAGGCTGACTTGCTCAAAGTCAGACACCGGATCCTACCAATATTACAGATATACCTTATATAGAATGTGTAGAATATGATAGTCATGAGCATCTGGATTGTACGAGTCGGCTTCAAGGATGTCGACAAGCTCTATTTGAGACACCTGAACTTTTAGAACACATCATATTCTCATGGAGACTGACCAATAATACTGATTTATATTTATAAAATAAAGAAAGAAAGGATAAAAAGAAATAATAAAAAGTTATAAGGAGTTCTGAGGTTTCTGCTGGACAGTGACCATAGATTATTATAAGCACTGTGGTTTTGGGGGAGAGTGTATGCTGAGGCCCTTGACCTGGATGGAGTTCTGGAGTATCTCATCTGTCTTAAGTTTAAAAAGTTTAATGATCTTATGTAATTATCCGATTCATCTGATAATCATGAAATTCATGAATATTTTCCTCCATGATGAACGTCGTCCTCCCTACATATTAATGTTCTTACATAATTATGATAATTACTGTACATCATTTATATTATTGATATACTATAGACAGTTTGCTAATTATGTGCTCCGTGTTTTGGGAAAGGGTAGACAAGGTTAGACTCCTTAGTCCTTGAAGGAGTTATGGAGATCGTCTATCAACTATTCAATCAACTATTTAATGTTCTTACATGATTATGAAATTCATAAAATTCTGACGTTTGGCCGTGAAATTCATTTTGAGTGAGTAAAAGTCTATGGTTCTTATATAATCCCATAATTTCTGTCTGTCCTTTCTCTGGCCTTTGTCTCGCGGTCTGTCCGTCACACTCTCTCTCTCTCTGTACTTCCCTCCTACTCAACTTCACAACTCTCCTTCTTATGCTCTTCACCTCACAACTTCACACCTCACATTAACTCCCCTGACCTTTTCTCCTGAGCTCTCTCCCCTTCCACTCCCCTTCCACTATCTCCCTGTTGTCCTCTCTTCCACCCTCCATCTCTGTCTCCATTTCTCTAACTCTCTCTCTCCGTTCACCTCCTCCATGTTTTTTTCTCCCATCCGTCTCTCTCCATCTCTCCATCTCTCCATCTCTTGCAGTCGGAGGTGTCATGGATCCCCAACAAGCACTATTCTGGGATCTACGGTCTGATGAAGCTGGTGCTGACCAAAGCGCTGCCCTCTGACCTCAAGCAGGTCATCGTCCTGGACACCGACATCACCTTCGCCACCGACATCGCAGAGCTCTGGGCCGTCTTTCACAAGTTCACAGGTATTGCATGCCCCGCCCCCTCTTGCTTCTCAAATTCAAATTCAAATTCTCTCATTCTTCATCGCATGGCACCTCTCTCTTTTCCATCCTCTTTCACTTTCTTTCCACTCTCTCTTTCTGCTTTCTGTCTCTGTCCTTTCTCAAATGAGCTCAGCTCTCTCTCTCTCTCTCTCTCTCTCTCTCTCTCTCTCTCTCTCTCTCTCTCTCTCTCTCTCTCTCTCTCTCGCTCTCTCTCTCTCCGTCTTCCACAGGTTCAGTGGTATATCACACAAACTTTTGCTTTCTTGACCCCTGTCATCTATCTCTGGTCTGCCTTTCGCAAATTCAAATGAACTGAGCTCCCTCTCCTCATTCTTCAGACCTGTGCTATCTTAATGACTGTGTTTGTGCTTCCCTGCTCATATGAGCTATCTATACCAAGGCATAGTACAACCTGCTGGGGGTTCCTTTCTCCATTATCACCCAGGTCACGCTAGTCAGGGGTGAGCTTTGGTCTGTCTTTCACAAGTTCAAATTAATTGATCTCTCTCTCTCTCTCTCTCTCTCTGTCTCCCCCTCTCTCTCTCTCTCTCTCTCTCTCTCTCTCTCTCTCTCTCTCTCTCTCTCTCTCTCTCTCTCTCACGACATCAGTGGTAGCTCACTGTTGCTGTCTTGCTCTTATTTTCTATGTGAGCTCTCATCTGTCTTTCACAAGTTCAAAGGTAATATAATGAGATCTGCTACTCTCTCTTGCTCAGTCACTCCCTCTGTCATTCTCTCACTTCCTTCATACCTTTCACCCATATCATACATGTCAAGGTGTAGTACGACAAGCAGACACACTTCTCAGTTGTCATTCAGGTCATGTTAGTCAACGCTAAGCTCCGGTCAGTCTATCACAAGTTCAAAGGTATCTCCCTCTCCCTCTGTCGGCTTCTCACCCTCATTATCCATCCCTTTCAATGTGCAGTACCAGCGCAACAACAGGCATGGGCTGTGGTGCTGTCGCAATACATTTCTTCATGGTCAACCAGGTTATATGTATACAGTGTGTGTTAGTCATCGCAGAGTTCTTCGCTATCTTTCACAAGTTCAAAGGTATTGATTCCTCTTGCTTCTCGTCAGACATGTTCATGCATGGCTGCAACAGCCTGAAGATATTATATTACATTAGACCTAGCTGACGCTTTTATCCAAAGCGACTTACAGTTGTTATTTTTAAGGACAGACAGGGCTTTAATTTAAATTAACACCAGCCGAGTGGCCAAATACTCGTGAAATTTAAGTTTGATTGGTTGAAAAGATCAATGTATTAGCCACGTTGACCCATTAGTCAGTGTGTGTTTGGCTAGTAAGATTTGAGGTACAGTAATGAAAAAAGGAAGCACACAAGGCTTGTGTGAAAAATGTATATTTTAGCCGAAAATTTACTACAGAAGTCAGAGGTTAAAACTGGAGCAACAGATGTTTAGGAGCTAGTCCATTCTAAATGTCTCTCAATGTCTTTTTTCATTAGCTGAAATGATTACTACTTTTTGGGAGCGGACGCACCAAGCAATACACGGGTCAAAAGTGTAGGCGCAGACGCCGACCTTGTTGGTTTTTGTCCTTGACTAGTAAGATTAGCATATACAAGCCATATTGACTGGTGAAAAAAAGTTAATTTAGAGCCCTGAGTACAGGGTATATGTTACAGTCCCGGAGCAGTGTGGGGTTAGGTGCCTTGCTGATGGACACGTCAGCCATGGAATGAGGAAGACAGTGGAAGGGTGGGATTCGAACCTGCAACCCTCTGGTCTAAAGCCCATCTCCTTCACCATTAAGCCACGGCTACCAACACACGTCTCTGAGATATGTCTGTGAAGATACCCTTTCATCCAAATCACATTGGAGTTTATGTTGTAAGCCACTGGCAATTACTTTTTTTGTGGAGCTCTAAGATTTTATGTACAAAGCTTTGGCTTGAAGTGACAAAGAACAAAGACTTTTGGATGAAAGGTCAATGGTTGCGAGACCTTGGCTGACTTTCACAAGTCCAAAGGTGTCTCGCTCTCTCGCGCTCTCGCCCTTCTCTGCTCTCAGTCTCGTTACGTGGGTGTAATTGAATTCGCCCTCCGCCAGCCCGGCATGGATTGGATAGCCTCAGTGTGTTGGCAGGGCAGTGAATGCTGTGCCCTAGATAAGGCTACCCATCTGTCTCTCTCCCCATCAGGCAGGCAGTGAGTGAGTGAGTGAGTGAGTGAGTGAGTGAGTGAGTGAGTGAGTGAGTGAGTGAGTGAGTGAGTGAGTGAGTGAGTGAGTGAGCGAGCGAGCGAGTGAGCGAGCGAGTGAGCGAGTGAGTGAGTGAGTGAGTGAGTGAGTGAGTGAGTGAGTGAGTGAGTGAGTGACTGAGTGAGTGACTGAGTGAGTGACTGAGTGAGTGAGTGAGTGAGTGACTGAGTTAGTGGCTGAGTGAGTGGCTGAGTGAGTGGAAATATAATACTCCAGTAAAGTACAGATACAGAGTATGTACGTAGTTCTACTTTGTTACTTTACAACTCTGTGTATGTGTCAGGGGATGGATGGAGGAATTGTGTTGTGCCGAAAAAAATGGTTTGAGAGAAAGCAAGTATTTTGATTGGGCGCCTGCGTGTGTG
>NC_085871.1:4157500-4165000 GCF_034702125.1 Engraulis encrasicolus
GGCCCGGGACAAAATACCCCTTTGCCCCCCCTGTCAACGGGCCTGTCTATATCTAGTGACCAAGGCAGTTTAACATCCAGTGACCAAGGCGATCGCCAGTCTTGATCACACCACTCGTCCCACTATCTCTGCCAGCCGGCTTATGATTGTGATTGTGATAGTGATTGTGTGGGTGTGTGGTAAACAGACATCCCTTATTCCTCTGGCAGCAAAGAGGACTTGAGACGGTTTTGGGGGTGACCTGGGCAGATGGCCACTCTCGATCACCACTCACCCCGTATCTGTGCCAGCGGAGGCCGGGCGCCGCAGATAGAGATCTCTCCTCTCCTCCCCTCTCCTCCCCTCTCCTCCCAGCTGCGCTCCTCTCCTCTCCTCTCCTCTCTTCTCCTCTCCTCTCCTCCACTCTACTCTCCACTCCTCTCCTCCCCTCCCTGCTGCGCTCCTCTCCTCCTCTCCTCTCCTCCCCTCTGCGCTGCGCTCCTCCTCTCCAGCTTAATTGCATAGAGATGTGATAAGTCTCCTCCTCCATTTATCCTTTGCCCCTTACTGCCACTTCCTCCACACTCAGCAAAATGTCCAAAAATGTCTTTTGGAGGTGGCTCTGTGTCCGTGTTCGTGTGTGTGTGTGTGTTCGTGTGTGTGTGTTTGTGTGTGTGTGTGTGTGTGTGTGTGTGTGTGTGTGTGTGTGTGTGTGTGTGTGTGTGTGTGTGTGTGTGTGTGTGTGTGTGTGTGTGTGTGTGTGTGTGTGTGTGTGTGTGTGTGTGCGTGCGTGAGCCTGTGTGTGTGTGTGTGTGTGCATGTGCGCGAGCGTGTGTGTCTGAAATGAGAAGCGTCTGGACTCGGGGGACATTTGAGTGTATGCGCCAGGCCGGGGTCCCCGGGCCTTCATAAATCTCCAAATGGCCTCTATTGACTGTTGTCTGGGCGCGGGGACCTCTGCTGAATGGCCCTCTGATTTGGAGATCAATGCGTCAGGAGAGTGAACAGAGAAAGTTAATTAGCCATGTCAGGGAGGAAGAAAAGTTACAGTCAGTCCACCGCGGACACCTCTGTCTGGCGTGCCTGCCTGCCCGGACGACCAGCCGACTCAGAATGGATTTTTGTGTGTGAGGGCTAAAGGGAATGGAGGGGCAGGGCCAGAGAGGGTGAGAAAGAGAGAGAGAGAGAGAGAGAGAGAGAGAGAGAGAGAGAGAGAGAGAGAGAGAGAGAGAGAGAGAGAGAGAGAGAGAGAGAGAGGGGTAGGAAGGGAGAAAAAAGAAAGACAGACAGAGAGAAAGACAGAGGGAGGGAAAGAAAGATAGAAATGGGAGAGATAATGAGAGAGGGAAGACACAAAGAATAAAAGGAAGGGAAAGACAGCCCGAAAAAAGAGAACATTTCTACCAAATTTGAAGCCATTCATCCTAGAATATCTGTTTTCTTCCTTTTTTTCCCTGAACTATTTTTTTCCCACGACTCATTTTCCTGTGTCATTATCCCCTCAGCTCCATTCCCTATTGGGAAATGCTTCCCTGCTGCCTTTTCTTCCCATTTCCAAGGGAGCGTAATGGCTACAGGCTTGAAAGATAGATATATAGGCTACTATATATAGTCATACCGTATACTATAATATATTTTCCTGATAGCTCACTCATCCCTTCGTTCATCGCTGCTTCTCTGCTCCAAGGCCTTAGAGCGACAAAGTTAATGAAAATAAATCTACAGCTTATTTTTCACAGAGTCAGTGAGGGCCGGAAAAAGTCTCTTTTAGTGTGTGTGTGCGTGCATGCGTGTGTGTGTGCGTCCCTTTTAGTTACACTACAGGTATATTTTTAATGTTGTTTCAGATTTCATAATTCGGAAAAAGAAAATTATTTGGTAACAGCAGCCTTATCACAAGCACACGTTACTACTCATAGTTTCTACTCAGCATGTTTACTACTTCTTCAATTTGTCAGCTCTTTAGTCCGAAAGAAAAAATATACTGTACACATAAACTCTGCTAAGTCAGCTCTTCCAAGTTCTCTGAAGGTTGCCGGTTCGAGCCCCGCTCTGCCTGACCCCATTGATGTCTCCTTGAGCAAGATAGTTAACCCCAAAATTGCTCCTGGTGGCAGGATGGTACCCTGTGTAGCAGCCACTGCCACCGCTGGTTGAATGTGAGTGTGAATGGGTGCATGTGAGGCATACAATGCAAATCGCTATGAGTGCTCGAAGGAGTGTAAAGGCGCTATATAAATGCAGTCCATTTACCATTTACTATTACATGTTTTGATCCTCAAGTCTTTCAACATAGTAGGTCAGACAGAAAAATATAACATACTGTTGTCACAACCTCTGTAATTATCACCATCAAACATTTCAGACACGTGTAGGTCAATAAACTTGGAAAATTGGCTCAGTCTAGTAGTTATTACAGCATTCTCTGAGTTTTTCAGACCTTGTCCATTTCAGACAATGTGGGTCAAATAGAAGGAAAATCTGCTCAGGCTAGTAGTAGTAGTCAGCCTACTGCTCTCTGCTAAGTTCTCAGGCCCCGTCCTTTCCCCCCTAAAGCATTTGCAACACGAGTTCTCCCGCAGCGGGATGAAAGTGATCCTTGACTCGCGGCACCTGTCAGCCTTCCCTGTCTCACCACATCAGCATCAAAAACAGCCCCAAAGAACTAGAATGGTATTGATCCTGATCCCGCACTGCGTTTGATCAATAATTCACACCGGTTCACATTTTATTCTTGAGAGCACGAGCGAACACACACACACACGTGTGTACACATACGCACACGCACACGCACACGCACACACACACACACACACACACACACACACACACACACACACACACACACACACACACACACACACACACACACACACACACACACACACACACACACACACACACACACACACATATACACACACACATATACACACACACATACACACACAGAGATCTCTTCTCAGGGAGAAACTTAGGTAAATGAAATGTGAGAGCGTACAAGGCCACTGTTTGATAGGGGGCTGGGGGTTGATTTAGATTAGATTGCCTTTATTGTCCGCAAGGGGAAATTTGTTTTCAGCACCATCATGGACAAGTTTACAGCCAAAACATGAAGACTAAGCATTCAACATTGAAGGTTCGGGTGGGTGCACAGCCGTGTAAACCATTTGTTAGTCAGCCAGACTCATAGCGTTTTCCAATGAAAAGTGAGTCATATGAGGCCGTACAGTGCAGGTTTGGGTATATGTACGGATTAAAAATATAAATACATTAAAATATACACGTATCATCGGAAATTAAGAGGAAGCAGTTTTTTTTGCAGCTTCTATCTATCTCACACTCAACCCTTTGCTACCTACCTTAGTTTGCTCTCTCTCTCTCTCTCTCTCTCTCTCTCTCTCTCTCTCTCTCTCTCTCTCTCTCTCTCTCTCTCTCTCGCCTTCTTTCTCTCTCTCTCCCTCTCTCCCTCTCTCTCCCTCTCTCTCTCTCTCTCTCTCTCTCTCTCTCTCTCTCTCTCTCTCTCTCTCGCCTTCTTTCTCTCTCGCCTTCTTTCTCTCTCATGCTCTATTCCCACCACTGGCAAATCGGTCTTGTTTTCCTCTATTACTTCCGTTTACTTTGAGACAGACGGATAGGAAGCTTATACTGTTTGTTTCATCAGATCAGATTGGTTTCATCAGATCAGATGATGCAGTTTTACAGACATCCTCTCCACAACCACTCATCATCCGTATAAGATTGCAGTGGAGATGATGTAAGCGTCAGTGTGAACGTCACTGAAACAATGACGCCAGTTCTGCACCAGGATGTACACTTATGTTATGTTACAGTAAACTTCACATAACACTTTGCTGACGCTTTTATCCAAAGTCATTTACAGTTATTTAAAGGGTATTGGTTACAGTTCCTGGAGAGGTAATGAGTTAAGGGGCTTATGCAAGGGCACCTCAGCCATGTAGTGAGGTAGGGAGTGGAAGGGTGGGATTCAAACCTACAATCCTCTGATCTAAGGTCCATATCCTTAAAGGTACACTGTGTCAGATTTTTTGTTGTTTATTTCCAGAATTCATGCCACCTAATGTTACCTTTTTCATGAATACTTACCACCACTAAAGTATTTATCATAACTGGAAAAATTGCACTTTTCATACATGAAAAGGGGGATCTTCTCCATAGTCCGCCATTTTGAATTTCCAGAAACTTTTAGCTGCAAAAATGACTGTACTTGGGCCATACTAGAAAATATTAGTTTATCACTAAGTAAACTTTCATGTAAAGATCAAATTTGGCAATAGGCAACCCAGTTTCAATGAGCAGCATAGTTGCAGTACCTTTTTTGGCCATTGCCTGCACAGTTTACCTTTAACGATTAGGCCACGGCTGCCCCAGTTTACCATGGCAGGATTATTGCAGTATGTTAACCTTGACTTTGACCTCTCAGTCAGTCCGTACCACCTACTGTATGTTGGTGTTGCTGACACCTGCTTGTCACCTGTGTTTTGAAGCTTTACCTGCTACATCATTGTGTCATAATGCATGTGTTAAATTATTATTTATATTGCTATTTACATTTGTCTTTTAAAATTATCACTTGCAATATGGTGATATGAAATGTGAAATAATTATTTCTGTTGCTATTTAAGTTTGTCTTTTACACTTCCTACTTGCAATATGGTGATATGAGACGTGAAAAGGGTGTTTTGAGAAAGGGTATCGTCTGTGACAGAAAGATAGACTTCAAAGATGACGTCACTGTGTTCACATGTCACAGCTCTCAGTCGGTGCCACCTCGGAGGATTCTACTGTCACCTGTCACTCTGCATTATATGCGTGCCATGTGAGGCACTGCACAGAAATCAAAACACTCTTTGAAGTGCATCACACACTGTTTGACTTTGCTTTATTCTTTGGTTTATGCAAGGTGAAGAGTGTGTTTTACCTTCAGATTGCCATCAGATTTGCTCAGTTTGTGGTAGTCCTTTTTTCAAAACTTTATGTGGCCTAATCGTATATTCATGTGATCTATCTGTACAGTGTATGCTGGTTGTGGTGTGTATGAAAAGTTGAACGATTTGACCTTGAAGTTCAGTTACAATGGTCAGAGCACCTCAGCTGAATTACAAATGTAGGATATGAATGCCAATGAAAACAATTAATCGTAATTACTCCACGTTACATAGGAAAGAGTGGGGTGTAAGTTTATGTCTATGCCACTTGCTGCTACATGTCTTGCTTCAAATGCATTGAGTTGAAGGTGCCTGATGCCAAAAAAGTTGGAAAGGTTCAATTCATTACATTATATTTAGCCGGCGCTTATATGCAGTATAATGTACAGAATTGGACAAACACAGCAACATACAATGAACAGTTAAAAAACAGAGTATGCAGACACCACTTTGAAAGTAAATGCAAAACATTACATAGTGTTTTACTATCAGGTCTGCACAATATTATTTGACAATACTCTCTGATGTCCAGTTTAAATGGTTTTAGAGCATCTCAGCCGAATCACAACTCTGCCCTATAAAGGCAAAGTGCAGTAACTTCACCAAAATTGAAGATACAAAGCCTTGGTATTGGTTTGGATGTTGAAGTTACTACACATGTGATAGCAATATCTCTAAAACAGGACACATTTGAGCCGTAAGGCTTTGTCACACGATAAAGGAGGTGTAATGAAGACCATTTTCAGTCTAAACTCAATTTTGACAAAAATATGTAGCTACTGCACTTTGCCTTTTTAGGGCAGGACAGAAGAATTTCTAAAGCCAATACAAACCAGCCCGCGACCACTTTCAAATAAAATGACCAGTACATTGCATTACATCACATTACATTTTGTGACTTCCTTATTTAGTTACAGACTACTGGATCAGTGTTAATTTTGTCAGCTTTTTTTTATTTAGTCTTAGTCTTAGTCACAATGACGAAAATCAATTTTAGTCTTAGTCATATTTTAGTCATTGCCTTCCCAATTTAGTCTTAATTTTTGTCTAAATGACGAAAATCAATTTTAGTCTTAGTCAATTTTTTGTCATTTTAGTCATTTTAGTCAACACTGTACATAATAGAACTTCTCCACACACTGCTTCTCTTTTTAACATATATCATTGACTGTACAGAATAAACCTTCTCCGCACACTGCTTCTCTTTTTAACATATATCACACTGTGCACAATGAAACGTCTTCACACACTGGTTCTCTTTTTCTCCATTTTATATGACACCAGTGTTAATTTAGTCAGCAGTTTTAAACGTTAGTCTTAGTCTTAGTCACAATGACGAAAATCAATTTTAGTCTTAGTCATATTTTAGTCATTGCCTTCCCAATTTAGTCTTAGTCTTAGTCTAAATGACGAAAATCAAAAAAGGGCTTTGACGAAATATTTTAGTCATAGTCATGGTTGACGAAATTAACACTGTACTGGATACATTCCGTTTCGATTCCAAGGCCATTAGGTCACAGTTGCCACACAGTGCCAAATCACCTTTGTCTCCCTTGGTCATTATTCTCCTGTGATCATCATACTGTGTGTACACACACAATGGCATGTGTGTGTCTGAGCGTGTTGTAAGGAGATTCGCTTGATGCTTATGATGGCCTCATCAGTCATCCTCATTTCCTATCATCAAAGTACATCACACTGCTCTGACCCACTCGACCCATGCAGGCACGCACACAGGCACGAATGCAGGCACGCACGCACACCTACTCTAGCTCTGTCTGTCTGTCTGTCTGTCTGTCTCTCTCTCTGTCTCTCTCTCTCTCTCTCTCTCTCTCTCTCTCTCTCTCTCTCTCTCTCTCTCTCTCTCTCTCTCTCTCTCTCTCTCTCTCTCTCAGACACATGTTCCTCTTCATCTTCACCTGCTATAAATATGCATCCAAAGAGTCACGTTCCCTTCAGCCTTCAGTGTCTGTCTATTGACTGTCTCCTACTCTCCTACACACTATGCTAATGCCCACCTAGCCTCCATCTGCTGGGCTATACACAATGCCATATGGTCAGTTCCCTTTGTATGCAAATAGGGTGTAGGTGTGTGTGTGTGCGTGCGCATGCATGCGCGCCCAAGTGAGCGAGGCAGTGTGGGTGTGGGATTGAATATTGAATAAGCATTCACTAGAAGCAAGACAAGAAGTATGTCTTATAATGAAACTGTGTGTTTTTATGTATAAGTGTGTGTGTACAGTACTGTAAGTGGACTCAGTTGGTGATTTCCATTGTGCAGTAGTACGGCATAACTACAGTCCAATCACTTATTTTGTCCCCTTCCCTGTGCATGCCATGACACTTCCATGACTCTTCCAAGTTGTTAGTGTGTGGGGGGTTAATGGAGATTGCACACACCTTGCAAGGAACTTGCAATGGGACGTCAAGGAAACATTCTACCAAATCAATGGCTCTTACTGTGCCACTTAAACTGTATGTATGTGCAGGGAATTCGACAATGGGGGACAAAGGGGTTACTTGACCCGGGCCCAGGGAGAGAGGGGGCCCGGAATTGGATCCTCATTACAGT
>NC_085871.1:4172500-4180000 GCF_034702125.1 Engraulis encrasicolus
GCGACCCATAAGGGGGGTCCCGACCCATAGGTTGGGAACCACTGCTCTAAGTGATGAATTAGTGTGGTGGGTTTTTTTTGGTTGCTGTGTAGTGTCTGACTCTTCCCTGACAGTGGGCGATTAGGCGTTACAAATGGGCGCATCATGGGCTTAATGATATTAGCCTGTATGCGGCGTCCTCGCGGGGACCATAAAGACATGTGTCTCCTCCAGGGATGGGGAGATAAACGGCTCCAGTGGGGTCCGCGCTAAAGTGCGTCGATCGCGGCATGATTACGCAGGGATTGATTGCGGCTTGGGTCACTTGCCCCATGCCACGTGCGTGTGTGTGTGTGTGTGTGTGTGTGTGTGTGTGTGTGTGTGTGTGTGTGTGTGTGTGTGTGTGTGTGTGTGTGTGTGTGTGTGTGTGTGTGTGTGTGTGTGTGTGTGGGTGTGTGTGTGTGCGCATGTATGTGTGTACGTGTGTGTCTGTATGTTAATGTGTATGCTTGTTCATATACAAACATGTGAACTCTCATTCATATGAATGATGTGAAATGTGTTTGCTTGAGAATGTCAGCATCCTCCACCAACCACGTGGCTCGGTGGAAAATGAATGCGTGGATTGATTACAATTGCGGTCTATATATCTGCGGTGTTGTTTGTGCATTCCCTCTCAGCATCCCTGGCCTACCTCTCTGCTCTTCGTAGAAGGTTATAGTGTATATGCACATGTTACTCTAATCATACAATCACCCATATGCAATGCAAAAGTATGCTGATGAAGCATTGACTGGTGCAGTCATAGTGTGCATCATTCCGCAAGGGGAATGCTTTAGTATTCATTGCAAATGCTGTACCATGAGCACTACACACACTGCTATGACATATCACAGTCTTTTAATA
Organism: Engraulis encrasicolus; assembly: GCF_034702125.1. Lineage (NCBI taxonomy): Eukaryota > Metazoa > Chordata > Actinopteri > Clupeiformes > Engraulidae > Engraulis > Engraulis encrasicolus. Next base: position 4,173,386 of record NC_085871.1, read on the forward strand.
ATGCAGCAGAGCATGGTCTGCTTACCTTCTTGGATAGCACTTTATTACATAAGGGTGCCATGTGACTGTCATAAGAGTGACATGACCCATGTCAGGAACATTATTGATGTTCATGACTGTTGTGCCATTCAGTATTATTATACAGTATAATGTCATGACACCCAAACAATGTCCACTTGAGATGACAAAAACCACATGACACATCACAACAGCCACAAACAGAAATAATGTGTCATTAATAGGGGTGTAACAATATCGAACCGAACCGACATATCGTACCGAAAAGACCTGTAACGAATCGAACAGTGCTGTACCGAGTACCGATAGGTTGCAAAACAGGTGGAGAGGCTTGTTCTTTGAGAAACCTTGAGGAGAAAGTATTTCTTACACTGATGAAATCTCTGACCCAAAGTAGCAGATTGAATGTATTTCCTTTTTTCATATGTATTTTGGCAATATTTTGTTGAAATTAACAATGTGCTGAGGAAGAAAATAGTTTTCTATTTTGTTCCCATATAATGTACCGAACCGTGACCCTAAAACCAAGGTATGTACCGAACCGAGATTTTTGTGTGCCGTTATACCCCTAGTCATTAATGCTGCTGACGTGTCATGACACTCTTATGTACAGTAGACGGCTTCAAATAAAATGTTAGCCATTCGTATAGTAAATAAAAAAAGTGTTAGCACTCTAGCTCCATGGTGTAAAATCCTTGCCAGCTTGCACCCAAAGCCGGTTTTACCAATAGGCAGACTAGGTTGCCTAGGGCCCCACCGAATTTGCTCATTGTAGGGTACCCCATCAGTCATCCCCCACCATGGTGAATGGCAATAAGTAAGGGCAGCCGTGGCCTAGTGGTTAGAGAGTTGGTCTTTCAATCTAGGGGTTGCCGCCCTGACCTCTCCCTACATCTCCATCCATGGCTGAAGTGCCCTTGAGCAAGGCACCTAACCCCACATTGCTCCAGGGACTGTAACCAATACCCTGAAAAAATAATAGTTGTAAGTCGCTTTGAATAAATGAAAGCGTCAGCTAAGTGAAATATAATAATATAATATAAAAATGATATAATATAAAGTAATGAAATAGGGCCTCATATTTATATCTTGCCTAGGACCCTGGGTAATGGCTTGCATCACCACCACTCCAGACAGCTTGGCTGGAGGGACTGTACTGCATGTGCAATGCTTAAGTCAGTCGATGCCGCTGCCCATGGATTGATTACAGTCTGCAGTCTTTTCTCAGCGCCCACCTCTGCATGTCTCGGCTTAGATTAGAAGATCGCAGATATACATGTGGTCAGGGCCTGGCCAAACTGTGTGGGTGGGTTGCTTTGTCTCTCTCTCTCTCTCTCTCTCTCTCTCTCTCTCTCTCTCTCTCTCTCTCTCTCTCTCTCTTACACACTCTCTCTCTCTCTCTCTCTCTCTCTCTCTCTCTCTCTCTCTCTCTCTCTCTCTCTCTCTCTCTGTCTTACACACTCTCTCTCTCTCACTGCTTTGTGCACCCCCTCTCTCATTATCTCTCTCTCTCTCTCTCTCTCTCTCTCTCTCTCTCTCTCTCTCTCTCTCTCTCTCTCCCACACACACACACACTTGCTGATGGTTCTATCGATCTGCTGGTTGTCTTAATTTCTGCCTGGTGCGTGTGCTGTCAGTATTGACAAGGCAAGCAAAAGAGGGAGTTGGGGCTAATCGTGCTGGACGTAGTGGGGGTTGTTGTGGTGGTGTAGGTGGTGGTGGCGCTGGGGTGTAGTAGGAATGAATCAGCCAACAACATAAAAATGGATGTGAGATGTAATTGAACTTCAAATCATCTCACTCCTATGCAAACATTCCTCCTGCCCGCGGTTGAGAAAGATGGCTTGCTTGTATTTGGCCTGTGTAGTGTATATGGCAAACTGGCGTTTAGCTGACATGGTTTTATTTCCCAAATTAAGTCCTTCAGAATTGAAATATTCTATTCCAGTTCACAGGGTTAGCTAGTGTAGTATATAAATGGTACACTGTTCCTATGGTAACTAACCACTTCCTTTGAAGAGTGATGTTTCACAATTGAAAGCCTCACATGTGTAGGATTTTATGTCGTTGTCATTGTCTACCAGATCGGTTTCTATCTCTTTTTTTTCCAACTGCGTATTTTACTTGATATACCTTGCGGCTTTTATCTATTTTGATTCTATTCTTTATTTAATTATTGTATTCATGGACTTGCTGTCAATGAATAATTCCACAGATTGCTTTCAGAGGGGCCTTTGTCCAAGACGTCATCGTGAAAGTGGCTTTTAACTGATTCCCATCCAATTATATTGCTCATTTAAATGTCATAGTCACGTAACTGTACTTCCTTTATGAAGCTGCAATTGCAAAGGTTTTAAAATATTCTTTCAGAGATATGTTCGGACCACACATGTTAGAAATTAGTCAGTCTGTCTGTGTATGTGTATCAGTGCATCTCAATGAGGTAGGTCATACCGGATATGTGGGAAAATGTGTTTAATTTATTAATTCAATCAATAATAAATACATTTCTTTCACTCTAAACCTAACCTGAAATATTTCAACTCAAGCCTTGGTTTGGTTTAATATTGATCACTGCCGCTTAAGGTAATGAAAAAAACCCAAACTTCATGTCAAGAAAATTGCAATATTTCATTAGACTCAATAAAAATGGATTTTTAATGCAAAAATGCCATGGCTGTAAAACATGTCTTCATGAGTTTGCTTTCAGCACTTGGTTATCTTGACTTTTACATAAAGATGGATTAACTTTTCCTCTATATATTCATTTGCTGAGAGCTGCACGTATGGTTGACTGTCTGTATGGATGGATGGATGGATGGACGGATGGATGGATGGTGTGGTTGTGGTTGTGGTTGTGGCTGTGGCTGTGGCTGTGGCTGTGGCTGTGGCTGTGCATCCGTCTGTGTAGTTATGTAATGTACTGTATGTACAGTATGCAGTCATACATCATACAGTAGGATTAGATCCAAGATTAGATATCTTTGTGCCCTCCACAGCTCCAGATGACCCTTTTCCAGCTGGAAGTTCTGGCAGGAGATAACAATAGTTGTTGTGTGTTATGTGTAATGTGTGTTATATAGTTATATATGTGAATTATATAGTTATACCTATATGTATTTGTAAATACATTTTAGAATTATGTTAACTCTCTGCTCTCAGCAGCTTCAGAAGACCTTACTGGAACTTAAAGAGAATGACCAGTGCTGCAAGTTCCATCAGGAGATCAGTTTAGTTTATAACATTTTCAGATATGGATTTTAAACTGTTTATCTCTCCCCAGCTCCAGAAGACCCTGTTAGAGCTGGATGAGGATGACCCGTGCTATGAGTTCCGTCGGGAGCGATTCACCGTCCACCGCACACACCTCTACTTCCTGCACTACGAATACGAGCCGGCAGCAGACAACACAGACGTCACTCTGGTGGCACAGCTCTCCATGGACAGGTAGGACACACACACACGCGCGCACACACACACACACACACACACACACACACACATACACACACACACACACACACACACACACACACATACACACACGCACGCACACACACACACACACACTACTTGCAGCATATTACTGCAGACAACACATAGGTACAGTATCATATACATTAGGTATTCATCTCTAGTTTTGCATGTGCGCCAACAGAGATGCTTGCAGATGACTTGATGATGTCACAGGCCTGGCCAAACCTCTCAGGAGCCCTGCACACGCTCTCACGCACACACACACACACACACACACACACACACACACACACACACACACACACACACACACACACACACACACACACACACAAACACACACACACACACACACACACACACACACACACACACACACACACACACACACACACACACACACACACACACACACGTGTGCGCGCTCCCGTTCAGTGCATTATTCACTGACACTGCTTGAAATGAGATTTGTGCGATGTGTGAGAGAGAGATGAGAGATGAGATGCGAGAGGTAGCTGTCACCAATGACAGAGAGGGAAACACACAGGAGGAAAGAGGGAGCACCGGTGCGAAAGAGAGAGTCAGATCTGCCTCATCACTCCGTTTGCACATCTTTGTTTGCTTTGGATGTGTGTTTTCATCTTATAGAAACCAGTTGTGGGGCCAGATGGGACCTACTGTATGAGGCCTGCTTTGAATGTATCTTTGAAATTATTTTCAGAGAAATTGGGAAAATACGGTACTAGAGAATACTATGGACTTGACTTGGCTTTGGTACGACTTGGACTTGGACTTGACTTGGTCAAATGTGTCTTAACTTGTGACTTGACTCGGACTTGACTGGAACGACTTGAGACTTACTTGTGACTTGCAAATTAGTGACTTGGTCCCATCTCTGCTATGCGTTACGCAAATGAATTGTTTCTGCCTTTCATCTCTGTTACTTTCCAACTACTATTGTGTTACATTAGGTGCCCCTCTGCTTCCCTCATGTAACGATTTTATCCATAGGATTATTATGTCATTTGGTTTCCATCTGGATGTAAAATGATGAACGTGACAGAAAACTCATTACGTTTGAGCTGGAGTGAAGCACCTCCACAGTACCTAGTAGTCGTTATCAATGACACACAATTCTGCTTCTACCCATAGCCGTGACTGAAGGCAAAACATACTGTTGCTCAAATTATCAACACGCCCATATGTATCTAGAAAACCAGCTTCCACAACACCAACTATAGTTTTGGTGCTCCCTAGACAAAAAAAAAAACTGATGCGAAATAGTTGTAGTTCCTGTTCAGAAAAGAAGCAAATGATTTAGTTTGTTTGTATGTCTGTTAATTAATGATGTTAGCAAAGAAATCCTCCACGGAATGCACAAGTAGCCTAGGAATGAGAGTGAGATGAAGAGTAATGAGGTAGATGCCTTGGGTGCACTCGCTTTGGGCCAAAGACACAGACTACCACCCACCTCTTGATTAATCACAAACAGCCTAATATTGACGAGCCCATAAAACTAATTGGCAGCACCAAAAACTTTCTTGAAACAAACACACACACACACACACACACACACACACACACACACACACACACACACACACACACACACACACACACACACACACACACACACACACACACACACACACACACACACACACACACACACACACACACACGGACACGTCTGTTTGTGTACTCGCTTTGATTCCATTTCAGAAGTAATTTTGATTCTGACTTCTCCCTTTGATTCTGAATGAATGAATGAATGAATGAATGAATGAATGAATGAATGAATGAATGAATGAATGAATGAATGAATGAATGAATGGAGGCTTGCAGGCATTTATGTTTGCATGGATCGATACCCGGATAGATGGACTGAAAGAACAGCAGAAATACAGATAGGGGAAGACTTGGTGGATTGAGGAATAGCTTGTGAAGCATTCAGAAAGTTGATGGAAAGTGAAAGCTTGTTCATTTTTTAACAAGTAAGGATAAAAGTGCATATGTAAGTAAGTGGTAACTGGCAGAAAAACACAAAAATAGTTCCAAATAGTCTTCACCAAAGCCATGGAGAAAAAGAGTAACAATGAAGCTGAAAATGAAGTCTGTCAACATAGAGAATATAACGTGAATTTGAAGAGTGAAAAAAAAGATGAGTCCTGATTCCCAAACTGAATATTGATTGTGTGCACCTCCCCTGTGTGTGTGTGTGTGTGTGTGTGTGTGTGTGTGTGTGTGTGTGTGTGTGTGTGTGTGTGTGTGTGTGTGTGTGTGTGTGTGTGTGTGTGTGTGTGTGTGTGTGTGTGTGTGTGTGTGCGTGCGTGTCTGACCAACTGGCAGATTGACAGACATGCATTGTGCAAAAATGTGTGTGTGTCTGAGTCTGTCTGTGTGTGTCTGACTGACTGGCAGGTTGACAGGCATACAGTACATTCTGCAAAGTGTGTGTGTGTGTGCGTGCATGCGTACGTGCGGGTGTGCGCATATGTGGGCGTGCGTGTGTGTTTAGCCATTCAGAAAGTCAGGTCAGCATCCCATTCCTAATCCTCAGCTCCACTGGTGAAAAAAAACAATACACCCACCAACTTTCAACTTTTGACTGATAGCGAAAAAGAAAAAGAAACAGAAAGATTGGTGCAACACAAATAATCCCCCCCTAGTCACACGAGACGTGAAGTCAGCTACAACAAGGCTTTATTCAGAGGAAGTGTTATCCAGCAACAATTAAGATGGGAGCCGGAGGAGGAAACCTCAGTGGAGTACTGCAGCTCGTTAGTCTCGGAGGACAGCACGTACTCAATGAGGATGAAGAGTGTTCAGGAACAGCCGGATTACTGCTTATCTTTTCAGCAGCCGCTAAATCTTTTCTTTCTTCTTTTTTCGGTCTCTTTTTTCCTGTTTCTTTCCCTTTTTTTCCCGTTTCCCTCACCCGTCCGCTGTTTGTGTGGTGGGATTTCATTGATCGCAGAGAGTGGCTGTGAATCACACTTTTGAATGAAGTCGGCCATTTATATGCTTTGTCATCTGTCCGTGACTGTGAGTGTGCGTGCATGTATGTGTCTTTTTAGCAGTGTTTCAGGGCAGCAAAAATCATAAGCCTCTGATTGAACG
>NC_085871.1:4185000-4195000 GCF_034702125.1 Engraulis encrasicolus
AAGACAAAGAAGCACTATGTTTTTATTTCTTTATATGAGTTGTGTCAATGTTTGCCTATTGTTGCATTTTTAAGCTATAGTGACGGAAGGCAAAAAAATACCGTGTAGAGGTGGGCAATATGGCAAAAATTTCATATCACGATTTTTTTAACATAAAATCTCGATTCCGATTTTTTGATCACGATCTTCCATCGAAAAGATAAAAACAACAAAAAAACAAAAACGGGCATTTTTTATACTTGCCATTTGTATGTAATGAGCTATTAATTAAATGTAAACACAATGAGGACACTCTCATGAAAAGAATAAAAAGAGTAGAAGAGAAGACAATAACGCTAAGTAAGTAGACTCTGATACTGATAGTAAACATCCACACTGCAAGACGATCTATGTATAAGACAGATTCAAGACGATCTTTTCACGATTTAGTATCATCATGTCGCCCACACCTAATCCTTGGAATCTGAGTGTTGTGGGAATGTTTGCACACTGTTTTTCCTGAACGGTTAATGGCCTGCCATGAGTGCAGGCTGCTCACTGGCTGTGCTGGTTCAGCGTTGGTTAATGGTTGTGCAGAGGTTTGTATATCGTTCTTGAGTGGTTAATGCCTGCTCAGGTCTGCAGTGGTGTGTTTAACAGTGTTTTAAAGCTAGAGCTCCTCTTTAACCTGTCTTGTTAAGGGTTGTTGATGGATTGTACACCCTCACACGCACACTCTCTTTCTGTGTGTTTGTGGGTTTATGGGTACTTATGCATGTGTTTTTATGTGGCTGTCTGTGTTTTATTCCTGTGTGTTTATATTTGTGTGTCTGTGTGCACACATGCGTTCATTCGTGTGTGTGTGTGTGTGTGTGTGTGTGTGCGCGCGTGTGCGTGTGCGTGTGCGTTTGTGTGTGTGTTCGCGTGTGTGTTCGCGCGCGTATGTGTGCCCACGTCTGGAAATCTCTACTCTCAGCATCTCCTTCATGTATGCACTTTGTGAATTTGTGTGTGTGTGTGTGTGTGTGTGCTTTCATCATAGACTGCAGATGCTGGAGGCCATCTGCAAGCACTGGGAGGGCCCCATCAGTCTGGCCCTGTACCTGTCGGATGCGGAGGCCCAGCAGTTCCTGCGCTATGCCCAGGGCTCGGAGGTGCTGATGAGCAGGAGCAACGTGGGCTACCACATCGTCTACAAGGAGGGCCAGTTCTACCCCGTCAACCTGCTGCGCAACGTGGCCATGCGGCAGGTCAACACGCCCTACATCTTCCTCTCCGACATCGACTTCCTGCCCATGTACGGCCTCTACGAGTACCTCAGGTGAGAACCAATAGGAATCAGGCTGGGAGTCATGGGGAGCTATCAAATCACAGGCATTACATTACATTATATTAAGCAGAAGCTGAGAAACTTGTAGCATATTCTGCTGGCTTTCTGTCTGATATCGACTTCCTGCCCATGCACAGCCTCTATGAGTACCTCTGGTCACAGCCAATGGGAATAAGGCTGGGAGGCACAGGGACCAATTGGCATTACATGGTATTTAGTAAACTTAGCAGACGCTAGTGCCTCTTTTCCACTGCCGGTTGTCTGGTGGGCCTACAGCTCCACACAGCACGACTCGGTTGCCACTTTTTGCTTTTCGAATAGGCAAGACACAGCTCAGTCGTAAAGCAAAAAGTGGCGGCTGAGTCGCACTGTGTCAAGCTGTAGGCCTACCAGAAAACCAGCAGTGGAAAAGAGGCATAAGTGACTTGTAGCTTGTTCCACCCTCTTCCTCTCCGTCAGCGACCTCCTGCTCATGTTCCTACGACTACCTTAGCTAAGAGCCAATGGGAATCAGGGCCAGGAGTCATGGCCACCAATTATATCACAGACATAGCATCCCATTTACGTAGCAGGTGCTAAGTGACTTGTAGCTTGTTCCACCATCTTCCCGTCCAACATCAACTTTCTGATCATCTACAAGTATCTCAGATGAGAACCAAGTCTTTCAAGTCCGGTACAAGGTTGTTTTCCAATAGTTTGGTTCTCACCAAGCCTCCATGTGTGTAGCTCGTGATCACAGTAGAAATAGTTTCAGTTTTAAATAGAAATCTTTTTTACTTTCATGAGCAACTGGCAACAGCACAGGCAACAGGCTTTCGTCACCTCCTGCTGTTATTCGCTGCCATATTGTTTGATTATCTGTCGATAAAGGAAACAGGAACTGAAAGTGTTGCTTAACATCAACGCTCTCTCTCTCTTTCTCTTTTTCTCTCCCTATCTGTCTCTCTCTCTCTCTCTCTCTCTCTCTCTCTCTCCCTCTGTGCATGTTTGTTCTTGCTTGTTATTAGCCTCTTCTTATGCTGCATCTATTTGTTTGACATGACTTCCATTACCTTATCACTTTGATTTGTCTTGAAAAAAGTGTGTGAAGACTGTGGAGAGGCGGAAGGAAAAAAATCCTGAAAACATGAGTCATAGGTAGATAGTTTTGCTTGGACTAAAGACTGTCCATTATGACTGTACTATTTCACCAACATTTAATATAAAATATACATTTTACAGTCTTTTGGGAACCTGAAGTATATACACAGATAATTCTGCATGGTTGGTCTGTCGTTACATTGTTTAGCTATTACTCCGCCACCATTTCAGATGAATCGAGCATTTTAAAGACTTGCCGTACAAATGTAATGCTACACACTGTGATGTTAAGATGGAGATATGAATTGCATTACATTTTGCGCCTCATTGACTGAAACGAAATCATCACCATAAATTAATGAGCCATTCATTTAATCCCTCAATGCTTGGAACATCAAGCCTACAGATCTCTACTACAGATCTTTCACTTTCATTTATAAGAACAGCATGCGGTCTCATCCGGTGCCTTGTGTCTCTCTGGTAAACATCACCTAATCTAAAAGCACAGTCACACGTTCTGGAGCTATGGTAATGGCTCGAAGTGAATTAACAATTACACAAACATGGATTTCTTTTTTCATACAAAATTATACAAGGTTTATATACAAGACAGAGTTTTTGTAGAACACTGCATTACTTCTATAGTCATCCATTTTTTAAACATTTCCCTGTATCCCCTTTCATCATTACATTTCAGTTGATCGATCGTTGATTATCTCAAACAAGTCTGGTTCTGTTACACCTTTTCGTGTCCTGATAAAATGCTATAGAGAAACCATTACTGAGAAGCTCTGTTTACACCCATGTGTATATATCTGAAAACACATTGGTTTTGGCCTCTCATTTACAGGGTAAATAGATTTTTAACACCTAAACTGACAAAAAAATATATCCACGTTTTACAATATCTGCATATGTGTAATCAGCACCTCAGATATCCACATGACATTCCGGTATGGAAGTTCCTGTTTATTTGGCTGAGAATAGTCAATGCTCTCTGTGGTCTCTTGTACTCCTCTCATCCTGACATGGTTTATGTGCCAGAATGTTCTCTCTGAGACTTCTTTTAGTCTTCCCTCCTCAGATCCTTATATGATTTGAATGTTCCGGAATGTCGTGTGTCACTGTGTTCCGTGTTCTCTGTCCTCTGTGTTCAGCCCTCAAGAAGTTTGAAAACTCCAGAATGTTATGTGTCATTGTGTTCAATGCTGTCTGTGCTCTGTGCTCCACCCTTAAGAAGTCTGAAAGTCCCAGAATATTCTGTCATAGCATTACATGTTCTCTGTTCTTGGTGTTCTGCCCTCAAGAACTCTGAAGGTCCCTGAATATTCTTTCATAGTGTCCCATGCTCTCTATTCTTTATGTTTGGCAATCAGGAAGTCTAGTCTAAAGTTCCCTAGTTCGTATGTTGTGTCACAGTGTTCCATGTTCCCTGTGCTCTGTGTTTGGCCCTCAGGAAGTCTGTGGTTCAGCTGGACATGGGCAGTACCAAGAAGGCTCTGGTGGTGCCGGCCTTCGAGACGCTGCGCTATCGCCTGTCCTTCCCCAAATCCAAAGCAGAGCTGCTGTCCCAGCTGGACATGGGTACTCTCTTCACCTTCAGGTAAAAAAAACACAGACTCTTCTCTCTCTCTCTCCCTCCCCCCTTCTTTTTCTCTTTATTTTCATCTCTAACTCTCTGTCTCTGTCTCTCTCTCTCTGTCTCTGTCTCTGTCTCTCTCTCTGTCTCTGTCTCTGTCTCTCTCTCTGTCTCTCTCTCTCTCTCTCTCTCTCTCTCTCTCTCTCTCTCTCTCTCTCTCTCTCTCTCTTCTCTGTATCATCCTATCATATGTCTGCCACTAAACATGACTACTGTACACATGCCCTTGGGCAGTTGCATACAAAGAAGACACAACAAAAGTTCCAGAGATTTCTATTGCATGTACGTAAAAGACAAACTGTCTCATCCATGAACCCTAGACACTTCTCTCAGATATCTCCCTCTATCTTTTCAGTCTCTGTGAAAACTTTTTTTCTTTTGCTTTCCGACACCCTCTCAAAGAAGCGATTGAGGGCCCTAACAAGATGGAGAAAGCACCCCTGCCTTCCTTCTTTCACTTTCATGACAGCGAGATCAAGTAGTCAAGCTCTCTTTCTCGTTCTCATGTCAGTCGGCTCCTTGCAGACAGACGTGGAGAGAAGAAAAACTTCTTCCCTTTCTTTTTGACAGTCAAGAAGCCAGAATAATTTCTGTGCTTCAGTCTCAACATGGTGTGTCTGAACCCTTTATATCCAGGCAACAAGGGGGAGAGGAGCTGAGGTGCCTGTAAATGAAGTTGGGTGCAAGGCAGGGTATATCACATTACATTACATTATATTACAGCACCGCCTCCCTTGTCCCTATCTGGGCACGCCTATAATTGCAGGCATGTCCACCACTACAGTAAGTGACACATTTAGAAAACGTGATGGTAAAATGAAGGGGCCAGGCACTGTTCCGAGGACAGATATGAAAGTGAAATCACCACACTTCTAAAAATCTATTTTTGCATCAGCAATTCAGATCTGCACCCTGTGTTCAGTTTGAATGTGTGTGGCTTTGTGTGTGCGTGCGTGCGTGCGTGTGTGTGTGTGTGTGTGTGTGTGTGTGTGTGTGTGCGCGCGTATGTGTGTGTGTGTCCTTCCATAAGTGGACCATTTAGTAGAAGTGACGATAAGATAAACGTTATTGACCCAAGAAGACGAAATAAGATAAATTCGCCTCAGGCATCAACACATCTACAAGCAGCATACCAAAACAAACCATAAAGCACAATGAACACATTTTTTCACATTACATTTACTGTAGCAGGCCATTTGATCCAAAGTGGCTTAGTGTACAGAGAGGACATACAGTACATAGCAAAACAGCATGTGGGAATGCAGAGTGCAAGACCGCATTATACAAGAAATACAAGTAAAAAAGTAAAGAAAACAAAAGAAAGTGCAGCAATATGCAACTCATGGAGGAACTTATAACTTAAAATATGCAGGCATGATGAAGTAAATGATCAGGGTTATACAGGGTTCTCAGATGAGTAGAGTAACCCTGTATAACCCTGTGTCCTAAATTTGCACATCATAATAGCACATCTTACAGACATGTAGACCACAGAATGCAGCAAAGGAAGCAGAAATAGCAGTTTATTACAGCAACCCGTTCAACTTGAACTGACACTGATAACACTAGATGAACACAATTGTCTGTAAATTCAGCTTTTTTCCCCAGATGGCCCACATACGTATTTGTCCATTGTCTTATCTGTGTCAGGAGTGTATTGTATTGATGTACAACGTCATCCGTGTTCTGGAGGAAGGCTTATGCGCATGCACACACAGACACACACACACACAGACAGACACACACACACACACACACACACACACACACACACACACACACACACACACACACACACACACACACACACACACACACACACCTTCACACTTTAACATTTTCACGCACACACACACACACACACACACAGACATTCAAACACACACACATACACATACGCACGCATGCACACGCGCACACACACACACACACACACACACACACACACACTGACACACACACACACACACACACACCGAAACAAGACAAATCTAGGTCAGCACTTCTGTGCATGGTGCTAGTTGGGTTAAAGGAAGAAGGAGGCATTTGGGGTTTGTACCATATATAGAAATTCCATTCATGCTAAAATAGGTAAAAACGATTTTCATAATGTATGCTATTTTCTGCTCTGTAAGCCTACCTCTGTACTGTAGTATGACCTTCTTCGTCACCATCATTTTTATGTATGTCCCAAACAAACAAACTGCTGTGAAAAGGCAGAATACTAAAGCACCTGAGAGAATAAATGGTGACATACTGTATATGACATTGCATTAAATAAGACTTACGTTGTTGATGCTTTTATCCAAAGCGGCTTACAGGTGTAGTACAAGGGTATAGGTCACAGTGCCTGCAGCAATGTGCAGTTAGGTTCCTTGCTCAAGGGTACTACTTTCATGGATGGTCTAGGACTCAAACCTGCAACCTTCAGATTCCAAGAACCCTCGTTGGCCCTCTTTCTCTTCTTCACTGAATTATAGGTCACTATGCAGGAAATGGGCCTTTAATTGACTTGTTTTGTTCCTTACACAGTGAAATTTTGGGATTGAGTCTCAATCTAGTCTAATCTGTCCCCTTTTCATAGGTACCACGTTTGGATGAAGGGCCACGCCCCCACCAACTTTGCAAAATGGCGGACGGCCACCACGCCGTATCGCGTGCAATGGGAGGCGGACTTTGAGCCGTACGTGATGGTGAGGAAGGACTCCCCCGAGTATGACCGGCGGTTCGTGGGCTTTGGCTGGAACAAGGTGTCTCACATCATGGAGCTGGATGCCCAGGTAAACACACCTGATAGCTGTTTCAGTTGTCACTGTTAGCACCATTGGAAAACAATGAAAATAAAGGTAGAATGTCCGCACACTTGCTCCCGTTTTTATTTGTATTTTATTTTACCAAGTGAACGTTTTCGAGTAGTGTGCTCTTCATCAGACTTGGACATCAGACATTCCACCTTTATTTTCATAGTGTCTCACCTTTTGTCCTGCACCTGCATCTTGGATGTGCGCACCGCTATCTTACATGACCAACGGAAAACAAACAATCACTAAAAAATTGCGGTGTAATAAGTAACTCAGTGAGGTAAAACACTGAGATATTTCAGATGATGCAAGATGCGAGTTGATCCGGCCTCTAAGAATTTAAAGTTAATGAGTTCTACTGTCTATACCAGACCAAGCTCCATCTATGACTGTGGAGTAACAGTCGGGCATTTTTTACCTTTTACCTGTTATCCTTGCATGTTTGTGTATTTCACATGTGCTTAATTTTTTAATGGAAACACTTTTGTGTGTCTCTGTCTGTGCCTCTGTCTCTGCAGGAGTACGAGTTTGTGGTCCTGCCCAATGCCTACATGATCCACATGCCGCACGCGCCCAGTTTCGACATCACCAAGTTCCGCTCCAACGAGCAGTACCGCGTCTGCCTGAAGACGCTCAAAGAGGAGTTCCAACAGAACATGTCCCGCCGCTACGGTTTCGCCGCTCTCAAGTACATGACGGCCGAAAACAACAGCTAGCTGTATCCATCCATCCGTCCATTCATCCAAGAGAGACACAACACACACTCAACACACACAGGCCCCATACTCCTTTTCTTCTGTACCTGCAGATAAAATGAACTGCACTGTGCAACCTGAGCGTTGAACAGACAAAGCGTTGTTACTAAGCTGCAGACAATTTGGAAATGAACAAACATGGACTCTGCTTCAACAATGGGCTTACCCTTTTAGCCAATGTGAACACATACCCTTTATGGCTCCAGATATGTGAATGACCTTTTTTGACCCCCATTTTTTTTGGTTTCCTTTCTAAACAAAACAAACAACACAAGGGATTGGCTGGCCCAGTCCTTACCCATCATGCCTTTCAGCCCCCTGAAGACGAACAAAAAAACAACAAAACTCCAACAAAACAAAACCACCTCAAGTTTTGGATGTCAGGTAAGAAAACATGGTATTCAGGAAAAGACAAGTTCTTGTCTCCAGGCTTTGCTTTCCTTTTAAGCCTGCAATTAATTGGGTAGAAAAGGACTGCTTGCTCAGTACCAATTCTCGGATGACTGAAATGTATTCTCCCCCCCTCCACAGGATCAATTTGATGCTCTAACAATGAAGAAACTAATTTGTGGTAGTAGACAATAGAATGGACTCCAACATTAAAGCCCAAAATCTCTTCTCTTCTCAAGCTTTTAAGAAAGGAACACGGAGAACAAGTCTGCGAAATTAACACTAAAGGACAAACCCAGTCCCCCCATCATTGGATCTAGACCAATAGCAATTGAACTGGAGAGGTGACACTGTCTGCCCCAAGGCCATTGATTGGCTGATGTGACTGTGACACTATTATTGTGTGTTATTCAAATGTGCCAAATGGCTCATCGTGGCCATGTTATATTTTTTTTTTTTCCTTTTACAAATAGACAATGTTTTGCTTAAAGGCATCTGGTGCCAATACCGAAGAGAGACAAAAAAAAACAGGAATTGTTTTTAGTCTTTCAATTTTCTTGCTTTTTTTCTTTTCTCAAAGGGAAAATAATTTAACAAAAAAAGAATACCATCCATTGTATTATGCTGTTAAGTACTGTGAAGTTTAAAGGTGGGGTTGCAGGTTAACAATTTTAAGAATATGTACTATTATGACATCACGTTGGGGGTTCCGCAGGCTCATAGGAGTCTATGAGCGTGGTTACATGCACATTAATAATTCGATTAAGCATTACTCCGATTATGAATAGAACGTAGAATACTCCGATCTGGTCCGGTCTACATGCTAAATGAACGTCATCGAATCGGATGATTTGATTCTACCCCAAGATTTGTCCTCCAGTTGCACACATCTGTTTTCAGCCAAACCTTTTTTTAATTTTGTCTTTGAAAATAACGCTGTAGCTAGAGGTCAAATTGCTGTCATTTTGCCACTCTATCGCGTCACTAAAAGAAAACAACCGTTGTTTCGGAAAACACGTAGGTCAAGATATCTGAAGACGTCATTTCATCCATTCTCAAACACACTTTCTTCCCTACTTCATATGCCTAAAAACTATTCAAATGACACGCGTCCACTAGCCTACCTAGAACTACCTAACAGAAGCACAACCACAACTCTGCTATTGCTGCCGAACAATGTGTGTATTCGAAAACGTGACAAAATGTTGCAGCGGTTGAACATGTCACTTGTTAAATAAATTAGCCTAGTTCTAAATAACCTTAGTGGTTGTCGGCCAAATGAATTAATTCAGTTGTCGCTACTTGACGCAAGGGATGGGAAGGGGCGGGGGAATCTTTCCTGGTGAACCAGTAGCCTGGGGAATCCCCCTGGCAGAGAACCTCAGCAAAGCAAGTAAGCGAGCTGTCACGGAATCCCCTCAAAATTGACCATATCATCATTCGGAAGTTGGCTGTTTGTTTGTTTCATCTAAATGGTGCATTAAACTGTAATATGAAATCATATCACTAGACCACGGTGCAAATTCGTATTTGGATGTAACAAGCACATTTTTTGTTCTCCCAGGCACTTCTAGACAACAAGCAGCGAGTGCAATTACCCAGGAATGTTTTAGCTGAAGATGGTCGTAGCCTGACACAAACCTGGACGCTAACAGATAGAGAATCGATTTTATAACGGTGCTTTGGGGAAATTATTATAACAGTGCTGTGGGATATGCGACTACCGGTATATCTTTTAATGTTGGCTAGATCCCTGGCTTGCCCTGTTGCCAGACTGTCAGTTAGTGCATTTGTTAGCTACGTAGCATGAGTTACGAACACTTCTTAAAAACCCATCAGAAGCGGCCCAAAGCCATGTCATGCAAGACCTTTGTTTCGGGAATGCGGCTGGATCAAGGGTGCGTAATTTATTTCCTTGTGGTTTCACTACAGAATAAGATAACAAAGCTAGGTTGTTATGTGCTCTGTTTGCTTAGCTTACATGATTGCACAAGTCCATGATCCCAATGTAACAATTAAAGCTTTA
>NC_085871.1:4200000-4207500 GCF_034702125.1 Engraulis encrasicolus
ATTTATAACAACCATGAATGAAATATGTGGTAGGGAGAGTTACAAAACACAACTTGTTAATCCAGGGTTTTTTTCCTGAATTCATTCAAGCTGGGTTGTCCTGAGTTCATTTAAGCTAGAATAACAGCAGCATCAGTACCAACAACAAAACACTACACTTTATTTGGTCTCTATTGCATTAATTATGTACACGTAGCCCCTTAACACACATCGTTCCACCACTGGAACGTTTTAAAAGTCACTGAAAATGTTACTACTACAAACCCCAACTCCGATGAAGTTGGGACGTTTGGTAAACAGTGAATAAAATCAAAATGCTATCATTTTCAAAACATTCAATCTATTCATTAGATGGAGAATAGTGAAAAGACAACATATTAAGTGTTAAAACCGAGAAAAAATATTGTTTTGGGGGACATATGTACTCATTTCTAATTTGATAAATCCAACACGTCTCAAAAGAGTTGGGACGGGGATCAGTGAAATTTAGTAAACATCCAAATAAGATAAAACAACAAAGAAAACAAACAAAATGAATTGTACTGACGGACAATATAGGTGTCCAGGTATAAGATCATCACAGAGAGGCTGAGTCACTCAGAATTAAAGATGCAAAGGGAATAATTACCATAGTTATTACATACATTTTTGAATTCCCTTTGATTTACCATGATTGAGTGTATATAAGACATATTTTTGTTAATAAAATCATTGTATAGGTTCATGACATCATGAAATATATATTGGCTGTAGTCTCACTCTAGCACTCCAGGAATTAGAGCTATTGAAAATTGACCATATTAAGAATGCTTAATGCATGAAAATGATACAGGGGTGTAACATTCTCCTAAGCACCTGAGCTCACTTGAAATAGACCCAGAAGACATGGGAAACTGTCCTTTGCTTACAGAAGTCAGCAGAAGTTGTAGAAGTCCATTCTTTTTGACAATAATAGAGCATTGCACATCCTGTGCTACAGTGAAAATGGACCATCCAACTTGTGTTAGTGCTAGCTTCAAAAGTCAGCCTCCATGATGGCATGCGGGTGCAGTAGTGCATTGGTTAAGATGTTCTCACTCATCTGTAGAGTTAAATACAGTGTTGAATGGTATAAATGGGTTTTAAACAGCATGAAAAGCCACTCATGCATAATATTTTGAAGGGAGATCTTCGATTACTGCCACATAGTAAGGTCAAATTGCATTCTCTACTATGTTTTAACAGTTTGGCTCCATCATAAGGACCAGCAGGTGATAAAATGGTGGGTTTTTGGTCAAGACCTGTCACACTGTAAGCACTACAGAAAGGAAAACATTGCAAAATATGACAAGGAATACACCCACCATTTAAGCTGGTGAAATCATGTCCAAGATAGGAATTAACACTGTTTTTTTTATATAAAATCATCTCATCGGTTAATGTATTTAACTGTTAAGTGTTGTCTTTTGTTTTGTTTTTAGTCTTCCTCGACATTTGCTGCCATTTATTGTCCCCGTCCCAACTCTTTTGAGACATGTTGGATTTATCAAATTAGAAATGAGTACATATGTCCCCCAAAACAATATTTTTTCTCGGTTTTAACACTTAATATGTTGTCTTTTCACTATTCTCCATCTAATGAATAGATTGAATGTTTTGAAAATGATAACATTTTGATTTTATTCACTGTTTACCAAACGTCCCAACTTCATCGGAGTTGGGGTTTGTATAATAATACTACACCACTGCACAGGGCCTTTAGTAACACATTATGACTCGGTCATTGCCATTGTGGTAACTACTGATTTATACCAGGGGGCGTGTAACACCATTTAGCAGTATGTTCTTGCACCATACCTTAATTAAACTGCTACCTGCAGAGTTTTACACCGATACCCTTGTACACTTAGTAATTTAACTCTCTGGATTCATGTCATACCAGTTTCATACCATTTCATACCAGTTTGCATTTTTACTGTGTACATGTTGATAGCCGGCGTCATCTAGACAAAATAAAAAGGAAAGCGCTATCCAGTGACGTGCATAATAAAAGGTCAGTGGTGCTATCAAATGAATACATGCATGATTAGCTATTAGGGGCAGTCACAAAGACCAGAATAGATGGATGCTTTTTAATCACATTCGACCAAGCTCTTCTATCTGCCAAGGCAGGACATTACAATGCGTCACGGGGGGACAGACAGACAGTCACAGACAGACAGACAGACAGACAGACAGACAGCTAAAGACAGATATTTTGCAAAGGGATGGATGGGGCTGGAGCAGTGTTTCTCAAACTTTTTCAGACTGAGGACCACTTTGTGTCCCCAAAAATGTTCAGGGACCACCTGTCAACTGAATTGACAGTTGACTAATTTGGCACTGCTAATTTTGATGCAGATCACTAACTTTTTATTTGTAGAAGCCTGTCTTATTGTGGTAACAATATGACCTCAGCTATGTTTGTTTTACAAATATAGCCTACTGCTAGCTTGTCTTGGAAAAGCAGAAATCCCCTCATGGACCACCTGAAATCTGTCGCTGACCACCAGTGGTCCCCGGACCACACTATGAGAATCACTGGGCTGGAGGATCCTGAGCCTGAGCCAGGTGCCAAAGTCACCCCATTAATCTGGCAGGTTTTCGCATTACTCCGCTGTCAGACGCCCACAAGAGAATCACCTGCAGCTGCATCATTTGCCTTGGAGGCAGAGCGCATCTCCATCTATCACTGTAGGGGGGGCTACAGAGGACATGAACCGCACCGAGCGGCGGGTCACAGAGAGCAGGTTGATTATGCTTTCAGGCCCTTCAGCGACAGTAGTGGTCAAAACGGGCACCGGTGAGGCACACGCTGGCACCACTGTGGACATGAACTTAGCCTGGCTACACCGATGCCCAATAAATGATGGATTAAAACGGATGTATGTATTTTATTCCTACTACTAGATATTAACATTTTGTTGTGACATTCTTTTGTGTGTGTGAGAGAGTATCTGTCTGGTGATCAAGTGTTGAAAACAGACACTGGCAGCACCAAGCCTCTATAGCGGTGGTTCTCAACCTCTTTTTGAACAAATGCCCCTCAATATGACCTCTTCATAAGCCTGCCAAGGTCCCACTTAGTATACGAAAATAAAATGGACTAATGCCCCACAATGGCAACTAAGCACTGCCCCCTTTCAGCTGTCTCAAAAGTCACTGAAAAAACTCAACTACCATAGATTTATAACAGGGGTCGTAGTGGTTTAAGGGGTTAATTGCATCTGTAAGACTTCTACTTTTACTTTCTACAACTCTGTCCATTGCATTGTATTGTATGTGTAGGTGACTTTTAGATGATTTTGGTCCTGGGTCAAGTCACAGTTGTCAGCGGCCCTGGTTGTAAAATATCCACAACAGCAATAAGGAATCATCTCCATCTAACACTGCAGGGACCACAGTACAGAGGACATGAGCCGAGCGAAGCCAGCGAGTCACAGGGCATTGTATTTACGCAGCTACAGTATCTAGCCGATGGTCTCAAAGTATGATTCCATGGGCCCCTGGGCTGGACGAGAAGAAAGCCCTCCCTCCATGGGTGTAAGCAATACCCTGACAAATAATAACAGTAAGTCACTTTGAATAAAATTAAAGCGTCAGCTAAGTGAAATGTAATGGAAATGGAAATGCACTGTACTGTAGTGTAGAGGCTTGAGCTTCAGGGCCCCCCTTGACTCTTGGGCCCCTGGACCTGGGCCCGGTAGGCCGGTACAGTAATCTCTCCCTCCTTATACTGAGAGCTCATACTGCCTGTTTCCCTTTACATCAGAGTTGCTGGGTTGCTTTGCATAGTAATCTGTGTGGTCATGGCGGGGCACTGGTAGGGCACTGCTGTGCATTTGAACTTTGACGGCTTCACGGATGCCTGATAAATTACTGATAAATACTCTATGCATACTATGTGTATACTGTACCGTATGTCATGCCCTCTACATAAGTGTGTGTGTGTGTGTGTGTGTGTGTGTGTGTGTGTGTGTGTGTGTGTGTGTGTGTGTGTGTGTGTGTGTGTGTGTGTGTGTGTGTGTGTGTGTGTGTGTGTGTGTGTGTGTGTGTGTGTGTGTGTGTGTGTGTGTGCGCGCGTGTGTGTGTGCGTGTGCGTGTGCGTGCGTGTTTGTGCGTGTGTGTGTGTGTGTGTGTGTGTATGCACTAGCACTAGCCTGATTATCATCACCGACGATGCGTGTATGTAGCTCCAGAGCCCCCTGGTGGAGCGGAGTTACACACACTACTGTCTGGTAGCACTGCCATTACACGTAGCATGCTCTTCTTGAGTAGAAAATAAACAGAGCATTAATTGCTTAAATATCAATGGCAGCTCGCATCGATGAGTCACAGGAGAGATTATAGAAATAGAATAGAAGAAAAAAATAAAGCACTTAGTTTTCCATGTAATTTCGCCTTATTTTTGCCATTTTTGGGAAAATGTTTCCTTCATGAACACATTGCATAGGCATGTCACACCGCAGGAAAATGAAGTCACACTACAGGAAATTCACTGAATTATGGTCATTTTAATCCCTTTGTATACATGACTGGCATCTGAGCTCATGCTAGCTTGATAATGATATTGTGTTTAATCTTAATGTGTTTTCATTTATAAAAAAAAAAAAAATCCTTCTATAAGAGCAGTCACACCACAGAGCATTGCGTGACAGAAACATTGCAATATGAAGACATATTAAGAGGTTAATAGTCACCTTAAACTTCCACAGCACTCTCCAATAACTGAGGTACTGACTGGTTAGGAGTCAGTCTTTAAGACCCTTGTAGTTGGCCTTGCAGCTGCCCATTCACAAACATTGACATACATGTCACCCCACAGGACGCAATTTGTGTTAAATTGAACTTGTAGTTAATATTACTGTCTTGAGTTTTTTTCACATTCACATATCTTAATGAAGTTAATATCTATGCAATCATGCCAAATGCTTCATACGTTATTCAAAATGTTGTTGGTTAATTTATATTTATATTATATTCCAGGTTTCATTAATGTTACAGTCACACCGCAGGATATTTGACATATAAACCTTTACATAACTCTTAACAAAAATGTTTCTTCTCATCTAAGACTAATATGAAACATAATGTACCACATCTGCTTTCATTGACATTTGTTTTCTAAAGGAAAAACAACAGTTTTGTAGGTTTTAAACCAATGTTACGAAAAAAAAACAAGGCGTCACGTCAACCACCAATGAACAGAAAACGATTTTGGAGGAATTTGTTGGTGGTGAGTTGCAATAAATGCACCATTTATTTTCTGACTTGAGAAGAGCATGTGAACGGCAGTGCTACCAGACGGTAGCTTGTGTACACACACGGACCGTCGGTGAGAACCAAGCTACAGCAGCACTACCAGGGCCTTGAATTTTTCCCAACTTTACCAATAACTGAATTCTTACTCTGTATCTGAGAAGTAGGGCTTCTTCCAGCGACCTACATTACTTTATCTACTACACAAACATTTTGTTGAGGTTTTCCTTGGGTAATTACTTGTTCCTTCACTCGCTTTGTGCTGGTAAGAATAGCTTGAAATGAAAACTAACACACACACACACACACACACACACACACACACACACACACACACACACACACACACACACACACACACACACACACACACACACACACACTGACGAACGCTCAGACACACACACGCACGCGCATGCACACACACACACACACACACACACACACACACACACACACACACACACACACACACACACACACACACACGCAACACACACACACACACTTCCACACAATTTCAATCTCAAATCCCGGAAGGGATGAAAGAGAAAGAGGAAGTGAGAAGAAGGGAGGAACTAAATGAGATGACAGAAATTGTTTATTCAAAGTCTTCGTGAGAGTCTTACCTGACAGCAGTGCTTTTTGTTTTGCACCACTGATGCCTGAGATGGTGTTCAGCAATTCCCGGCAGAGAGATAGATAGACAGAAAAAGAACAAGGGAATGGGGAGGAGAGAGAGAGACAGAGAGAGAGAGAGAGAGAGAGAGAGAGAGAGAGAGAGAGAGAGGGAGGAAAGGAGAGAGATGTGAGCAATGTACAATGTGCTTGACAGAGTGGAGCTCTGAGAGAAATTTAGACAGGAAAAGAAAGAGGGAATAGGGGGAGAGAGTGAGTGAGAGAGGGAGAGGAAATGAGAGGATGGAAAAGAGAGAGAGAGAGAGAACAATGTGCTTGGCAGAGTGCTGCGCCACAACTCCCACGTAGCTGGCAGGCGGGAAACAAAGACTAATTTGCCGCCTTTGTTCAGCTCTGGCTGCGTTCACAAATCAGCTTTAGCCATGAACGGTATCATGCTGGGCCTCGGGTTTAATACCACATTACTGCTCTTTGATGAGGACAGGACCCGTCAATCTCTCACAGGCACGTACGGTACGCACACACATAACTACGAATAGAAGGCGGGTGGAAAAATACCTACATGCTGCGACCTTTTGTCATCTCTCAGTCTCCTCTTTTTCTTTCCATCAGGACCTAAGCATCTTGTCTCAATGTCTCTCTCAATTGAATTATATAGTCTCATGGGTGTTCTGTCGAGACGGGAGATTTAACGTGTGAGTCTTTGTGTGACCATATCTTGGATCTTAAGGAGGTGAAGAGGGAATCTGAAAGATTCTTGCATTGGTAGGAAGGTCTTTGTCACCAAGTTATTAATATTTGTATTGATGAAAAATAAATCTGAAATTGATTTCTTTCCCAAGATCCAAAGCTGCAACCAGTTCTAATTCATATTCTTCTAATTCTTCTGTAAAGATATTCCTTAATCCAGGTAATGGTAGTGAAATAAGCTAAACTGTATTCACCTTGAGGTCTGGCGTTCAGTAACGACTAACCTCATTGGAGAACAGGCATTTAAGTGATACTCTACCACGTCTGGAAGTACGAGTTTGAATATGAAATACAAGTTCTTGCACACCCCAACCAAGAATTTTGTGTGGGTGTTCAGATTTGTTTTACAGTTAACCAACAAAAGCCAGGCACTGGCAGTGGTACACACCATTCCAACAGTCCCTCCACCATCATGAAACCCAAAAGGTTAGCTTCAAGTGCAGTTCAGATGCCAAAGACTAAGTTTGTTTGAAAACTGCCAACTTTCTTTTTAAAAAAGGCCATTTTATTGTCAGAAATATGCATTCATATTCTATAACAGTTGAATCAGTACAAATACCAACCAGGATCCTTTCACATGACTCACATCTATTTTTGTGTGGGTGTTCAGATTTGTTTTATAGTTAACCAACAAACGCCAGGCACTGTTGAGCCCACTGTTCCAACAGCCCATTCCCTTCGTCAGTTCGTCCATAATGATAATAAAAACCCAGAAAAGCTGTCTTCAAGTGGTTCCCTGATGGTAATGATATGGTACTTTCTCGGTCGCGCTCTGCTGATTTCTGTCTTTTTTTTTGCTGTGCCAGTGACTGCGGTAATAATTGGGAAGTGGAC
>NC_085871.1:4212500-4217500 GCF_034702125.1 Engraulis encrasicolus
CCCACCAACCTGTCTCTTCGCTTATTGGCTGTTTTCTGGGGAGAGTTGGCCGGCCAGATCCTACCGCTCAACACCGCTCCACAGAAAACAGTAACCACTAAGTACGGGGCCAATCTTTTGGTGGAAGTCCGTATGGCGCCTGAGGCTAGCATATTATGTGATAAGTCCACTGAAACATGTTATGGCTCATTTGTAAAGTGCAGACCTTACCCTCTTAGAGGGTGAAACTATACGACCTGTTTTTGCCAAGCAAACCTAAGTAAAACCAAGGTGGGCATTCACAGAATTCGGCTCCATCGAATTTGGTGTCATTCAGACACAATATCAAATTTCTCTCTCTCTCTGATAAAGCGCCATAGTATGGACACCGACTGTACAAGTAAGTTAGCCTACAGTAAACAACATACAAGCACGTTTCTTGTAACAAGACGGCAGCATCACAGGTCTGCCTGATAAACCAGTCTAAATATGAGATTGGATGTGTAATTTAGTCTGGCCCCAATGCATAGTATTGCCGTAGTATAGCCGTGCCTGTGCCTATAGGCCGGCACTCTGACCAATCAGCCCTATCTTTCTCGTTGATGTGTTTTCCCAACGTTGCAAGCTTCGTCGTCACTCCCTCAAAACCCTGCCCACTTTGATTCAAAACAAATCTCTGCGCTGTGATTGGTTTGCCAGAATCTTGGCAAGCCTGGCAGACCACTACAACGATTCAAGGCCAGAAAAAAATAGGCTTCCAGTGGGTTTACTAGCCCTTTAACGCATAACATGGGTCTAAATAGACCCGGCTGAGTTTAAAATTTCTATATCTTTGTAAGAATACAATTTTCTTACTCAGCACTCCATGAATTCATCAATTGACTTGTTTTTGTCCCTTAGATGACTTAATTTATTTTTATGCATCATAACTTTTTGCGTGAAAACACTTTTTTGGTTACTACCCCTTTAACGCATAACATGGGTCTAAATAGACCCGCATTCATTTCCTATGTAATTTCATCACAAGCTTAATGTCTCTTAGCCATATTGAAAAAGTATTTTTAATCTTTTACTCAAAGTCCAACTTTTTATCATTCATGGAGTATTAACTCCCAACATCAATACTTATTTTAAATACTTGATGGTTATTCTTTGATATAGAAGTCATTTTATATAACTATATGATATTTAGACACATGGGTCTAAATAGACCCGCATTCATTTCCTATGTAATTTCATCACAAGCTTAATGTCTCTTAGCCATATTGAGAAAGGATTTTGATTCTTTCACTAAAAATTCAACTTTTTGTCATTTATGGAGTATTAACTCCCAACATTAATATTTAATTCAAATACTTTATGGTTATTCTTTGAAATAGACATCTTTTTATACAATTATATGATATTTACACACATGGGTCAAAAATGATCCGCATTCATTTTTTATATACAGAATTATTAGGCAAACATGTTTTTTGACCATATTGTCTTTTTTATGCTTATTTTCCAATAGGAATCTATATGAACTTGAAAACCAATCGGATTTAAGCATTCCAGGCCATGCATATTTGTATAATAATATGGGGCTGTGGTCGAAGGTGCCCAACACCTTATATCAGGTGTGCATGAATATTAGGCAACTTTGTTGTCTTCTTGGAAAATGGGCCACAAAATAGATCTAACAAACTCTGAAAAGTCGATTAACAATTTTGAAGTCTTCTAGAGGGTTGTGGCTGTCGTGAAATTGGCAAGACGTTGGTCACTTTACCACAGAATTATGAAATGCATCATTACAAAGTCATCAGTCTCGTAAGAAATGTCACAGCCAAAAATGGAGAAGAATTTAAGGTGGAGCTACAAAAAAGTATTACCCTGCAGTCCTATAATATTACACAACAGAAACCTACACTGAGTGTCCAGAAGAACAGGGCATTGAGCACGCAGAGATATGGCCAAGGTAAGAAGGGATGACACTAGACAAGTTAATTAAGTCAAGACTGGGTCAAAAATACCTGGGGACAGAGTTTTCAAAGTTAGACCTATATGGACTTGGGAAAGTGACTCTTGACAGGCAGGGTGGATGAGCCCATGGCTGGATCATCGAGAGGAAGACATTTGCATCTTTTGAAGACCATGGTATTTATGCAGTACTTTGCTGGCATTTGAGTGGAACTCAGGAACTCATGTACTGTAAGTGTGCACATTGCTGATCTAGCCATAGACTCATCTACCAGGTCCATTAACAGTCATCTTCACTAGTTCATAAAACCATTGAAAAAACTGTCTAAAGACATTTCTTGACCCAGTCTTGACTTAAGTTTCTTGTTGAGAGGTCTTCAGGTTTCAGCCTGTTTTACCTTGGCCATGTCTCTGAGTGCTGAATACAATGTTCTTGTGGACACTCAATGTAGGTTTCAGTTCTGGAATATAACATCACTGCAGGTAATACTTGTGTGGTAGTTTCATCTTCAATTCTTCTAAATCTGGTAGTGACTTTGTGAGCTCATGTCATGTGACACTGATGGCTTTGTAACAGTGCTTTAGACGGATGTGACCAATATTTCAAGACAGCCACACCCCTCTGGAAGACATCAAAATTGTTTATAGTATTTTTGGAGTTTGTTAGATGTCTTTTGTGGCATATTTTCCCATAGGAAAGCAAAGTTGCCTAATAATTATGCACATTAATTATGCCCTGATATAGGCTATTGGGCTCCTCCGATCACACCGTCTCTTATTACATAAATATGCATGACTTGGAATGCTTAAATCCAATAGGTCAGCAGTGGTCAAGAGTGGTCAAAAACAGTTTATTTGTTCCTGACTGGAATCCTTTTAAATACATTTTAGTTCCTAACGTGAAACGCTTCAGACTTAGGCTATGTCTGCAATAATGGGGGATATTATTTGTGTGTTTATTTATATAAGATACAAAAGATAACACCCATTTTGTGCATTAAAAACAGCCTAAATCACAACTTTTAATCCATTAGCTATTAAAATACATTAATTGTGGAAGTTACTATAGTGAAAGATTTAGACTTCCATTAGAAATGAATGCGGGCCATTTTCGGTCCACGTCTAGAAATTAGTGATTTAATTCCAAATTCATGTTTATTTGTAAAATAAAAATATAAGAACATTTTAAAAAATACTTTTTTGAATTAAGGACCACCTGTGTAATTACTTTTAGAAGAATTATGGGATAAAATGTATTGGTTTTAGAAGTTGTGTGAGAGAATACATGATTAATGCTCAGAAATACATTGGAAATGAATGCGGGTCTATTTAGACCCATGTTATGCGTTAGTGTGAGTCCAACGGCTTATGCATTAAAGGGCTAGGCTACTACCATACTGCAAGGTATAGACCAACAGAGAGAGTAACTGCAAGGTGATTGCAATGCAGGGTGATCGTTACAATTACAGGTTATAGGCTACTATACGGTTACTGTTCTTGGGTTGCCACGGAGACATTAGCGTTGTGATTAAAATGTCTAAATCATGACACAAGCTTTTGACTGCCATTTCGTCACGTGTATTCATCACAGACCTCCCAAAATCACATATATTATGCATTGAAGGATGTAGATTCAAAATGTAACGTTTAAACGCACAAACATAATTTTGCCATTTGGTACTGAAAGCATACAAAGTTTTAAAAAAAGACACAAAGGACCGTATGCTTTGTTTAACTCTGTTCACAGCCCATGCAACAGTGGCAAGGTGACTTTGCTGAAGTGGATCGTTTCACCTCCTCAGTTTCTCCTGGCCCAGAATACCACGGTTCATTCACCCCACAGCAGGAGCTTCTTCACTGGCTCACTGAGGGGTGTCAGAGTCTCCTTAAAGGAATCGTGGAAGGTGTTCATTATTATTATCGGTATTGTACTGATACATAGTAATAAATAATGAATAAATAATATGCCAACAATTGTTATATGCTTTACCGGTATCATTATAAATAAAAATAAATAAACACCACAACTTCTT
Organism: Engraulis encrasicolus; assembly: GCF_034702125.1. Taxonomy (NCBI): domain Eukaryota; kingdom Metazoa; phylum Chordata; class Actinopteri; order Clupeiformes; family Engraulidae; genus Engraulis; species Engraulis encrasicolus. The sequence continues at coordinate 4,216,472 of NC_085871.1, forward strand.
AACTTCTGCACACTACAATATGAGACAAGGTGTGTGTAAAAAATAAAAACACAAACAGCTGTCACCCATACGTCATCCCGTTAACACTCCCTTACCCTCTTGTAGCCTACCTGCTGGTGCTCAGCACATTAGGGGGTAAAGTGTGCGCTTCAGCACCTAGATGAGTTTTCTCCCTCCGATCAATAATTTGTCTGCTTTCCCCACAGCAATTTTTTCTTGAAGTTGTCATGGTCCGTGTTGGCTTTTCATCATGGCCTTTGTTTATTTATTATCACAGGCATGTTTTGACTCCAAATGGGAGATCTGTCATCCGATTGTGTGGGTTTTTTTTTAAAGCCATGCCTGGGGCCCATGATCGTTGCTTGTGTTTTAGACAGCCTGCACTGCATTATGGATGCACGGTCAAAGTAAAAATAAAAAATATAAAAACTCCCTCCTGACAGTACCCTATCTCTATGATGGTTTATTTTATAGTTTTTACTGACAACTGCAGGGAACAGAGCAAACAACAAAGTGTATTCAACGTACATCCGGTTGACATTTGGTGATGTTTGCACTTACTATATATATATACGAAGCATTCGTTTTCACTTCCATTTCCATTAGGCGGGAAAGGTAAAATGTCAACATTTCAAGGCACAGATTGACTGTGGAGGTGTTTATCTTTCCGGTGAGAGCCCGCAACGATGATTATAATCAGCAGAAATGTTTTCATTGTGTTGAGGGGTTCAATTAACTTGTCAAGCGTTAAATTGCCACAAAAGAAAAAGCTAAATTGAGTGTATAATGAAATCACTCAAGGCACTAGTGTGTGCTGGGAAAAAAAAGAGAGGATTAAAATCATCATCTCTGGTTCAGTGGTCCACCCATTTTGAATATACTTAGACGCCCCACGCACCCCTCCATCCCCTTTAGACGCCACCCCCCCCCCATCCCCATCCCCTTTTCTTTCTTCCCTGGCAGTCCCGTCTTTTGTCTTCTGGTGCTGACCCTAAACCAGTCCTTTATGAGTTTTGCACTCAATTGTTC
>NC_085871.1:4222500-4227500 GCF_034702125.1 Engraulis encrasicolus
CACAGAGCCATAGATTTGTGTACAGAGTCAGTTTCTTCATGTAATGGGGATGAGTCTATCCATTGCAGCCTGCCGTGCAGATAAGCCACACCAGTGGTTCCCAAACTGGGGTTCTGGACCTCTTAGGGGGTCACGGAGGTGCTGCAGGGGGGTCGCAGAGAGAAGGGGCTATGATAATCTTTCCATACATTGTCAGTAACAATATTCACTTCTATAGGCAGCCTAACAAATGTATTTACCTTTTTTTCTATGATTTACATTAAAGTTTAGCAAAAAAAATGTGTTTGCGTTTGGATAATGGGGAGGTGGTGGGTTGCAAAAAATGTCTTATGTCCGGGGGTCGCAGCAGAAAAAGTTAGGGAACCACTGAGCAACACAATTTATTTATCAGTATGTGTGCTGTGCACTGTGTCAACTTAGCCAACAACCTTGGATGTGCTTGTATGGGATTATTTTTATCCTCCATGTCCTGATATGGGATAGTGTATTGTGTTTATTTTGCTATAACCAACAGATAAAAATGCTTCTCAGTTTGAAGTCTTGATACACAGTCTGGATTTACATCCAAGCTGCAGTAGCAAGTGTCTACCTTAGATGGATCTCAGTCTGGAAAACCATCTGTGATATTCACTGAAAACACCTTCCTATGGCACTATGTTGCAATGACATTTCACACAGCCTTTTGTACACTTTATGACTTGGCCATTGCCATTCTCTTCACTAGGGCCATGTCTCAACCGGTTAAAGATGAACAGTGAATGGCTTTGAAGGAATTTGTCGGTGGCAAGGATGGAGAAATGGTAGATAAAGCTATGCCTTCTGAAAACGAATCCAAGGCAGGCGTGGAGCAACGTGAGTGGAGCTTGTGACGCTGTGAAGAACTACTGTAAACGGGTCTGGCTAGAGTCAACAGGCTGGCTTTGATTACTTCATCTGCTAATCATTAATATACAAATGTACATGCATCTGCTGTGACCAATCAGATCCCAATGATTATGAACAGGAGTACATTTCTCGAAGCCAAAGTTGCTTACTACATTAGCTGCTTTGTTGTTTTCAATGCATTTTCCCATTGGTAACTACCGAAGTTGCTAAGAGGCTAACAACTTCTCTTTTGATAAATGCACCCCAGAGTTGTATAAAGTAGAAGCAGAAATACCCTTTTACAAATGTAATCCTAGTGGAATGATATTACATGGTTTCAATTCGGATGAAATGAAAATAAATCAAAGTGCAATGTAAACTCGATGGAAGTATTTATTCTAAGTAATTAAGTATAAATTCTGATTTATTTCTTCAGAATTAAAAGCATCATGTAAATGTGTCCAGAGTGTGCATTACAAAGTCAGTGCAAAGGATTTTGGATGTGCATAGGAGGGCATTTTGGATGCGAGGTAGGAGCATGTGATCTGATTAGTTTAGAGGGGCCAGAATTTGGTGCCAGGGTACACGGCCACTGACAGCTTTGGTTGGGCCCAGGACAAAGTCGTCTGAAAGGGCTCCCCAGCCCAATAAATACAATTTATGAGGACCCCAAGTGACAAGTGCCACCTTTGTACTGTATCGTAACCCCCCCCCCCCCAAACCTGTCGGCACCCCTACCACGATAGAAAAGCTCAGACATCCACCTCTCAATCCCCAACTGTGTTGTGTTTTTTTTTCAAATGCTCTGACAAATAACCTTACAAAATGTAAACACAGAGCTTTACAAGAGGGAGGCACCAAAGGGGGCGATGTAATTCATCTCAAAGCCGTAGGTAGCCTTCTCTCACAAACACACACACACATACATATACACACGCACGCACGCTCGCAAGCACAAACACAGGCACACACACACACACACACACACACACACACACACACACACACACACACACACACTTACTTATCTGAAAGTGCCCATGCACGCAGACACGCACGCACGCACACACACATGCACGCACGTGCATACACACACACACACACACACACACACACACACACACACACACACACACACACACACACACACACACACACACACACACACACACACACACACACACACACACACACACACACACACACACACACACACACACACACACACACACACACACACACACACACACACACAGTTGTAGGTAGCTCATCTGAAAGCCCTGGGTAGCCTTCACAGATTGTCACCTGCCTGATTAGGGTAAAACACCTGCACATTCACAGCTGCTGCTGTTGCACATTCATCCAGAGACTCCTGTGGTCCTGCTACTTTTTGCTGTTTACTTTAAGATCTGAACAAAGCTCAAGTGATTTCAGTTTTATACGAAGCACAAAGTTTATTACTGCACACAAAACCTTAACCCTTTAAGACACGTTATTATAAATTTGCTGTTACCAGAATGACAATGACCAAGTCATAGTGCATTACTTTATAAGGCCCTGTGTCATATCATAGTAGTGCAGTAGGGTCTACTATAGTAGTAAATATTTCAATGACTATTACAGTGTTCCACTGGTGGAACCATGCGCATTATGGGGCTACAGCCATGTGTTATATTTCAAGTTGTCTAAAAGTAATTGTATGTTATTTCTTTCCAAATATATTGCTTAAGTAAGAATTAATAATCACCTTGTATACCATTATATTCACCATATATTTACAGTAGGCCTATGTAAACAATGGTAACACCAGTGGTGTCTGCAACATTTTGGAAGCTATGGAAATTAGAAATTGATAGGAGACGAGGAGCTCATCCTTTAGAATGCGAGCCTGGTATGGCGGTTGTGGAAGTAACAGCTTACAGCGAGATACCGCTCGGACCTGGAATGAAAATTATTTGCCTGATAAATTATGCTTACAACTTTATGAAATGATCAAGATTTGTGGAATATGTGTGCGAAAGTTGGAAGTTATGTCCGTATATATATATATATATATATATATATATATATATATATATATATATATATATATATTTTTTTTTTTTTTATTATTATTTTTTTTTTTTTTTCAAGTAATAACAAAGTACTACATTGGTGTCTAGTTTCTATGTACTGTACAGGATGCTCATTTGTGGTTTTAAGTGTAAGTTGAAGAGTGAACTGCTGGAGCTTAATTGACACAAATTATGCACAAATTATGCAAGTACTTAACATATTCATCTATTGTTAAACTGTTCCAAGGGATTTAAATGGGAAATACTGTTTTGCCTGAACTGAAATATAACCTTTTCTTATTTAGTTAGACTGAAGTCATGTCTGCTAATTGTAAAACGTCTGGTTGTGCTGGGCTGAATGAATGCCCTTTGTGTGCATAATGTTTGCAGCAAAAGCCCTTTTACTGAGGCGTGTCTGTCCACAATGTTTATGCTTGTCTCCTGGGTTTCTCCATTAGCCACGGCTAACATTCAACATGATTATCATGCATTACTGTCCCATTTGGTGATGTAAATGCCGAGTCCATTAGCGCCTTGCCACAGTGTCACTCGGTTGTGTAATCCTGCTAATGTTGGATTTATGAATTTATTATCACTAACAGACTGGTCAGAATGTTGTCACAAGGGTAAAGGTTTGCATATGGACCAATTGGGACATGCCAATAGATTGAGGAAAAAAGTGGTTCCTGACAATATCAGGATTAAACCGTTTGGATACTTTTTGGCCCCTTGCCACAGTATTAGCCGGTCCGTCGTGTAATCCTCCGAATGTTGGGTTGGGATTTATTATCACTAACACACTGATCAGGATGTTGTTACAAGGGCATAGGTTTATACTATTAACCACGACATGCCAATTAAGAAGGCTAAGAATTTCCTAAAATAGGAGCCATTTCTTTTTTTAATTATGTTTTTAATTTTCCATTCCATGTGCACAGTACCAAGCCATGTCCATGACTTTCAGGGTGGTTAGACATTTGATTCGTATAACTGTGATCAAAGTTATACACTTTTATCAGGGACATTCCTTCTGGCAGACTGTATTTTTGTCATACCAGTTGACCAATCTAAGGCTAGGCTAAGTAGGTCTTGTGACATGTTGACCTCGTAGACTTTGATCACAGAACAAAGGCAGACATTTGACATTGGATGACGAGGGCTGGGTGGATCACCTGATCAAACAGTTGATCAGACTCAACACAACACAACACTCAGACAAGAACAATCACATCGGGGAACAGGGGGGAACAAAGGGCTCTGTGGTCCCAGGTCCCAAAGCTGTCAGCAGCCCTGGGAAACGCCATCCAGAAAGTGAGGTTAGGGGAGTGGCTATGAAGAAAAGGTGTAAATATAGGAGGAACTTCACAGGGACCCTTAAAGACACTTGGATATAGTTGCGGTGGAAACCCCCCCGAAAAAATAATTCACAGGAGCCTACAATTTGCAGCAGCCCACCCAAGTCAGGGTACTATGTGTGAGGTCAAAAAGCCTCTGTCACTTCCGATTCTCCCACCAGACAAGAAAGGGGGTCAGAGAGAAAGGAAAGTCAGAGAGGAGGGGAACGCGAGCAAGCGAGAGAGAGAGAGAGAGAGAGAGAGAGAGAGAGAGAGAGAGAGAGAGAGAGAGAGAGAGAGAGATCTTAGGAAGAGAGAAAGTGGGAAGGGGAGAGAATATGAAAGGGTGAAAGAGAGGATGAAAGAGAGATGGAGAAACAGAAAGAAAGGGAGAGAGAGATGAAGGGACTATGGAGGAAGAGAGAGAGGGAGAGTCCATGAGCGTTCCAGAAGAGTGTCGGCTCATTTAGCCCTGGCCCATACGATGACTAAGGAGCCTTCAGTTGGTGTCATCTCTGACAGCGCTTCACCAGCTAAAGGATTTAGAGCAGAGCGGAGAGTGGAGAGACAGAGAGAGAGAGAGAGAGAGAGAGAGAGAGAGAGAGAGAGAGAGAGAGAGAGAGAGAGAGAGAGAAAGAAAAAGAGAAAGAGAAAGAGAAAGAGAAAGAGACACAGAGACACAGAGACAGAGATGGATAGAGAGAGGAGAAAACGGATGGAGAAACAAAGAGTGAGCTGGAGACGAATG
>NC_085871.1:4232500-4235000 GCF_034702125.1 Engraulis encrasicolus
AAACATTATGTCATTGTTATAAATATTTTGTTGTTGACATTAAGTGACATTCGGTTATGGTAAAGACAGCCCTAACCATGTAAAATCTTCATGACCATAAAACAATGAAATTGACATCACGTTTATTACTGGTCTATGACTGAGTCATGACAATGTTTTGACACTATTATGACACTGTTATGTCATAGGTATGACACCAGCGTCCAGAAAAATGTTACCAAGTTGCCCTGGGGAGCTCTCCAAAGTGCTTATAACTGAAGGCCAACTTCACATTATCCCTTGCTATTTTATTTGCTTCGTAGTGACAATAAGACTCAGGTGAAGAGCACAGGAACATGGGAGCAGCAGGGCAGAGTGGAGCAATGAAGAGAATTCTTCCACATGCCTCTATTAAACCATACTGGCCTACAAAGACAAACATTGAAACTGAAAAATGTCTTCAAAGTCTTGGTATTAGGTTGGATATTTTAGCAGCAGAATTTCAGATGTCTAACAGGACACATTTGGACCATAAGGCTTTGTCACAAGATAAAGGAGGGGAAATGAAGACTTTTTTCAGTATAAACTCAATTTTGACAAAATATGTACTGCACTTTGCCTTAGTGGTGCAGCATACGGCAGCTAAACCAGAGAGCTCTCCAAGCGGCTGATACCTGCAGGCTCAAAATGACAAGGGGAGTGCAGAGGAGAACTCAGCAGGCTATTGGTCTTGAGAGGGGAGCAGAGGAGAATGGAGAAGGCTAGCAGCCTTTAGAGGAGAGGAGAGCAGAGGAAAGTTGAGCAGGCTGGCGGCCTTTGCTTCCCTTGCAAAGCAGCAAGCCCAACATGATTGCGTTTCTTGTTAATTATTTGCCTTTTTGGCAGGAATTTGGCAGGACAATGGGAAGAGAGCAGAGGAGGGCAGAGCAGAGCAGAGCTTCCTTCTCCTACTGCCTCAATGTAGCCATAACTAGACTTGCGGAGCTCTCCAAGGTGCTAACACCTGAAGGCCTGACCTGACATTTCTTGCTGTTTTCTTTTCTTCAGTGTGGCAGGGGAGTTCATGAGGAGAGTACAGGAGAGCAGAGGAGAGGGCAGAAGAAAGGAGAGGAGAGGGGAAAAAAGGAGAAGAGAAAAGAGGCAGAGGAGAGAAGAGGAGCGGAGAACAAAAAAGAGAAGAGAGTTGAGGAGAGCAGAAAAGAGAAAAGAAAAGGAGAGGTGAGGAGGCCGTATGTTGTGGGGAACCCTTGAACATGCTCCCCTAGAGCCTCTTCCTCTTCCTCTTCCTCTTCCTACTCAGTGGGCTGACCTGATGTTGCTCCTCATTACTTATTTGTTTGCTATTTATTTATTTTGCCCAGATATCTCTTTCACCTTCTCTCTCTCCTCTTATGTAATGTACAGCAACTCTATATAGCACTACAGAGTAATAAAAGTATTAATTCAAAGCTATTCTATAATATGGTCACATTCATTGATTTAGTGTTAAAGGGCAACTCCTGCCAATTTCAATGTGCTGTTGTATTGCTCACGCTACCCTTGACTTGTCAGTACCCGGTGATGCCGCTTTTTTTGGCTCAGCCCTTTCAGAGATATGAGCTATTCTAATGGGGGCAACTTTTGTATACACTTCAAAAAAACATTTTTTATTTATTCCCAAAAACATCCGAAAGGATATGCAGCATCAGCAGACAGCTAGTAAACAGCGATACCTTTTGGGAAAATATTTGGAGTAGGCCTATGCTCATTTAAAAAAAAATGTAAACAAAAGTTGCCCCCATTAGAATAGCTCATATCTCAGAAAGGGCTGGGCCAAAAACTTCGGCGTCACCGGGAACTAACAAATCAAGGGTAGCGTGAGCAATACAACAGCACATTGAAATTGGCAGGAGTTGCCCTTTAAATTCAACTATTTGAGTATTGAATTAGTAGTGCAGTAAACACGGGCATTCTGGGTGTTAATTCAACAAGCAATGGGTTTCATTGTGTGGGACCTTGTATATTCTTTAGTGGTGTCAACAATGATCGATTCGGCGATCCGAATCGATGCGGGGCATGGATGATCCAGAATCGATCCGGCAAGTTCCAGAATCGATCCGGCATTTTTTTTTTAGTTTCAATTACTTCCATGGATATTTCGGGAGCAAATGAATGTTAAATTAAATAAAAGCACTTCAAAACATTGCAAGACAGATACAGACTGATACAGAAAACAGCCAATAAATTGTTGCTCAGTATCTGACAACTTGTATTGCCTCATCATGACTGATTAAACATTTGCTTTGCTTTCAGTAGAAATGTAATGCATTGCAATGCATTGTAGAATTGTAGGGCTTTCTTGTTGTCTATCCCCGGACGCCATGGAGTCATGATCCATCCCTGCCTGTGAACTTTTTGTACATTTTGCACATGATGCACTACGGATCGGTCGACCTTGACTCTCTGTTTCTTTCTTTCTTTCTTTATTGGCCAATCAGCATGGTAGGCTACGCCACCTCATCTCTAGCTCTGCAGCGACCAC
>NC_085871.1:4240000-4252500 GCF_034702125.1 Engraulis encrasicolus
CGGGAGTGATATGTGTGGGAACAGCCCTGTGTGCATGGGGCCTGCGTCATAAGGGACATTGGGATTTGAACCTGTCACCCTCCAGGTCTTCATCTGATAGCCTATATCTCAGTTAAGTGTTTTGGCAGTGTTTCTTTTTGTTTAACTTTAATTTGTGCTTTGGTCTAGTTTGTTTTTTGGATTCCTTTGTTCCTTGGTTTCCCTTGTGAGTGCTTTATGTGCCCCTACCTTATGCTGCATTAACAAGAAGATAGACGCTTCAGTCTGTTTGCCTTTTGTTTCTTAACTGATTTGCACCATTGAAAAAAGTTTCAGGATTCTGTCAACATTGATGGATGGATCTCTCTGTCTCTCTCTCTCTCTCTCCCTCTATTTCTCTCCCTGCGTCTCTCTTCTTCAGTCATCTTCCCTCTTTCTCTCTGTCTTTTTCACTCCTGAACAGGATTCATCCAACGTCAGATAAAAAGGTCCTTTGTTGCCAGGTTACTCTTAAGCAGTGCTGACGGCGTAATTGGCTTTCTTGGTTTCCGCTTTTAAAAAGGCAACCCTCCTGAGAATTAACACCCCAGAAGTTTATCAAGCCTGATAAGTTACATCACTTTGTAGCTCTCTCTCTCTCTCTCTCTCTCTCTCTCTCTCTCTCTCTCTCTCTCTCTCTCTCTCTCTCTCTCTCTCTTTTTGCGTAGGTGGTCATATTGCCATAGAGAACTAATTAAAGACTAAAGTGGTGTAGCTTCATTGACAGAATTCATCAGAGATGAATGTAGATTGTCCATCGAAAAGTAATCTGGGGACCAAGGCCCACAGTGAAAGCTTAATTCTAAGAGAAGTCAGTCTTATAACCAGAAACTTTTTACAGCAAGGGTTTGTATTTTCTTTGTTTTTTTTTAAGGTTGCTCACAGAATTGATCCAAGTTTAGTCCGGAGTGAGTCGATAAAAACAGCTGTGTTGAACCCAAAGAACCAGACAACCTAACAGTAGATATTGAGGTATTATTTTGCATTATCATTAACTCTTGTAAAGTCTCCTTTTTGTACACATCTTTGTTTCTTTGGACGTAAACATGAACACTCAACATTTGTTGCTTTGGTACCCTTGATAACTTTGCACCTCTGTGTCTTTATCTCTTCAAGTTTAGTTCCGTTACAAAGGACAATCTATTATGACAATAGAAAAGTCTTGAAGTCTTGGTTTTCCAGTGCCGGCAAAGCTAGACTAGACTCTGTGAACAAAATGAAGTACAAGTCAGAGTCCTTCCTATGTGTGAAAGTCATGACCATTCCACAACCTTTGTTCTGGGTCAGACAGTGCTTAACCACAGGGAAGCTGACAGGGGGGACAAAGGCCCCGGTTGTCCTGTGCCCAGGGAGATGGGCCCCCCAGAATTGGGTCCCCACTACATTGTATGTAATGAGGGGGGGCTTTCAGATGACTTTGTCCCAGGCCCAGCCAAAGCTGTCACAGTGGCCCTGCTTAAGCCCCCAGTGGACAGTAACCCCCTCTTCAAGCTGCTTACATCACCCCCTGACTCCTCACAGATCCACAGACAAAGAGGAGGAGAGGGGGCCTGCTTATTTGGTGTGGTATTATGGCAACTAAGCAAATTAAGAAGTGCCTAAACCATATTACCACTTGATGTACCGCTGACAACGTAAATTACTCATTAATTTGGAGGGGAAACAACTTAGTGCTGCTTTAAAATCCCAGCCTTGGTCAACTCTTGCCTGTGTTTGGGATGACCTTATCCCCAACTCTTGCCCAGGTCATGTCAGTCTTTAACAGGACAGATGACAGGGGAGGCCAAAGGTGGTAAGTTGTCCTGGGCCCAGGGAGGGAGGGGGCTTGAATTGGGGGTTCCATTACATTGCATCTACTGATTGAGAGTGGGACCTTTCAGATGACTTTGTCCCAGGCCCGATCGAAACTGTCAGCGCCCCTAGTCTTAAGCTCCCAGCAAGCAGAAAGGTGATGGTGCAGTGGAGCAACGCAGGGGACTCTACAAGCTGCTTAGAGGCCCTATGACACCAGAGACATCCAAATGAGAGAAATGAAATGTGGAGAGGAGAGGATAGGAGAGGAGAGGAGAAGACACACAGGAGAGGAGAGGAGAGCAGGCTTTGCTCTGCTCCTCTACACTTCTTAGTCTTGGCCTTTCCCCTACCCTGCCTCTTGTCCAAGCTCAGGTCTAGCCCAATCTGAAAGACAGCATGGATTCTACCCCTCAGTGAGGGTACCAGATCTTGGGTTCCAATGAGAGAGCAGGGAGTGGTGGAAAGGTGATGACTGCAGTTTGTTTGAATAGATACAACTGACATGATTGGCTATGTATATGCCAAATGACACATTCGTAATGTCCAATAAACGGCCAAAGGCAATCGTAAACCACACCTGTCCAACGAGAAATTGCAGTCTCTAGACTATCTCACTTGTCAGATCATCTGCTGTTAACCAGGCAAGGTCAGTCTTACGCTACATTTGCTACTAGTTCCTAGCCTCCAGCTCACACGCTTGTTCGCTACTTGCTCATTGAACATTTAATAACGTTCCTGTGGGTTTGACTGCCACTGCAAAAGCGAGAAGTTACCTGTGAGTAATAAAATACAAACTTTGCATTTCAATTGGCTACTGGCTTACTCACACTATTACTCGCAATATTTGTTTGTCTCGGAATCCGGCCACATCGCATCACTTGTACTCTTCTCACCTATTTAGGCCTTGCTTCACTAAAACACATAAACATTCCATTGACTTCTCACTCTAACTGTAGCTAGAGTAGCTAATAGCGATGTATGTGAATGTAGTTTTCAGCCCCAGCCCCAAGTTGATGGGGCAGCAACCATACAGGAGACCCCTGCTGGCTTGCTATGATGCTCCAAGGGCAGCGGGTAGATTCAGTGTCACTTTAAAAATAAATCCACACAACCTCCCTGCCTGTGTTCAGTTCAGTCTGGCCTTTCCCCCTGAACTCTTGCCCCAGCTCAGATGGATCTTAAGCCCCGAGATGACACTGAGGTGATGGGGCAGTGCGCCAGCAATGCAAGCTGCTTAGACTACAGGACCGAGGGCTGTCACAAACGACCCAGGGATTGACCCCAGGTCTGTATCATAGCAGGCAGACAGTTTACCACAAGACCAGAGAGTAGCCTCAATTGCAGAGAGAGGCAGACAAGGGAAGTGAAGTTCAAAAGTCTAAAGGTCGTTGAACACAGGTAGACCATCACAGTACAAAAAAGGAATTCAAGAAAAAAATGTCACAGTTCAAAGTGCTCAGTAGGCAGGCAGTAGCAAAAAATCCAGAAACAAAAAGTCCGACGCACAGAAGATCTGATGGAATTTAGTTCTAACAAAGTCCAATGTCCTCAAGAAGGATCTTCACAAAAAGCAAAGGTGATGAGCAAGCATTTACAAAGGAGAGCCCTGTATCCATGGCACCAGACAGACCCACAAGAGAGGAAACTTGTTCCACATGTGGTCTTTACCTCACACCTTTGCAATTTCCCAAATCAGGTAAATGGCACATAAAGGTGATGAGGTACAGTACAACACAGGGGATCCATGCAAGCTGCTTGCAGCCTCCAGGCTAAAGATATGTATTCAAGGAGAGGAAAGAGAAATTTACAGAAAAGGTGGCTTCACTTCACTGCTCCAAACTGGTCAGCTTGGTCTTAACTATTCCATGCAGAGCTTCTGTTACAACCTTATTGTCACCAAAGTGGTAATGGCTATGTCTTATTCAGTAACTTCAGAATCTACATAATGTCATCATACCAATGTTTTTATGATGTAGCTAAGCAGTGATTAGGATCGCCGTTGTTTCTGGTAAGAGCTCATTTATAACAGGGGCCGTGACTTACTGGGTTAAGCCCCTGGCTGGCACCAAGAAGATGGTGGAGCAGCAGCAACACAGGGGACCCTGGCAAGCCGCTTAGACGCCCCAGGGCACCAAACAGATCCAAGGAGGAGAAGAAGATAAGGGCAAGGAGAGGGAGCTTCACTCTTGGCCTTTCCCCCACCTCTTGTCCCAGGTCAGCACTCATTAAAGGTGATGGTGCAACGGCAAGAGCATCACAGGAGATTCCTGCACGCTGCTTAGATGTCCCAGGGCACCAAACAGAGCCAAGGAGAAGAGGAGAAGATGAAAAACGAGTAAGCACACTCAAAGGTCAGTATGGCGTCAGAAAAGGAAATAAGATAACACACCATTTTGAACTGTCTATCGATTTTGTGCATGACGCCTTTGCATGGTGACTCGTACTCCACAACGTCCTGTGACAGGTTAGGTTTAGGGATGCTTTTGGTCCAATTTCGCAACAAATTAGCCGTTTCCCTCGCTTCTTTCACTGTTTTTGGCAAAGGTAAAGCAGCAGAAACATTTCTTTACTTACAGGTTAGGGTTAGGCATGGCTATGGTCATGGCACAGTAGAGCATTTTAGCATTTGGAAACAGAAATTTGCAGACATGGCAGGAAAGCTGCACAAACCTCATCACATGACAAAAGTGCTTTTCCGTGGCGTTGAGGACCATGACTTAACTTGCAAAGGTGTGGCACCTCAACGCAGAAAGCACTGGCATGAGATACATACGACTTTACATGATGCCAGTCTGCAAAGGTGATGGGCATGAGCAACACAGGAGGGCCCTGCAAGCTGCTTAGAGGTAGCCTGGCTCTCGCGAGACCCCTAGTGCTTCGTGCATCTTCGTTACACTTCGTGAGCTCGCACAGGGGTCTGGTTCAGCCTTGTCGAGCCCGAAGTCCTCGAGTAGAAAATAAACGTGCCCCGACCATTGGACAATGTCAATGTCAATCATCGTGGAGTGAGGCGTTGACGGGTATGACGTAGCATCTTGCGCGACATCACTGTAGTGCTGCTAGCACACCCCTCAGTCAGTGTGGCTAGCACAACAACGGCGGCCTGCATACTGTATGAACTCCGCGATTTCAAGTGTTATCAAAACTACCAAACATTCATTCTTTGAGAGAGGAACAGAAAACAAGGAATTAGTTGGTGGCAAGAACGTTCTCGCTCTTCCTCCAATGATCCACTGAAGGAGAATGAGCAGAGCGCAGCGATGTTCAGTCTTCAACTGTTTACAAGACCAACTTTAAGTGGGGATTTTAGTCGAGAGGTCCATGCCACATATAAATGGTGAGTGAAAACCTCTTGGTTGTTTCTAACGTGTTTTTGATGTGTGTGAAACAATGACTGACATGGTAGGCTACAACTGTGAATGCCCCCATAGTGCCGGTAATTCAATATTGTACAAGCCTCATTTCCAGACCTCGCATGCTATGGTGACTGAGTGCTGTTGATCATAATAGTATGCCAAGATGTCGCATTCAGACAAATTTGTTTATGCTATAAAGTTCGTGTTAAATTAAATGTACTATCCCCGTGATCGCTGCCAATGCAGCATGTCCCAAAACGTCAGCATGTGAGAGATGGAATGTTTATTTCACGACGACATTCTGACTTCAAACTCACCAGGATGGCTTCCCCACAGACCTATACATATTGGTATAGGTCTGTGGGCTTCCCCTTTTCACTTTCTGCCCTAGTTGTTAACCTGTTTCGATGGGAAAGACTAAAGTAATCACAGATTTTGCATGGTTAAGAGACCTACTTCGTGTGGAAACAGAATTTACACAAGAGGGTACTGGAATAAAAACAGGGTGAGGCCTGTCACTCTCCAGCTACTGGCAACCCCAAGTCTCCCTTTCGGTCAGCAGTAAATTTAAAACTAAGTAATAGTAGCCTACTGCTGTTCAGGTCTTAGCCTTAAATAGGTATGAATTAAAATGCAGATACTAGGCCTATAGAGTATTTAGAATTACAGTTGCCTTGTTTGCCGATTCTATTTTAACATTGTGTGTTGTTTTCAGGTAGGCAAGTCATGGAGTTGGCAGCGTCTGCTGGGATTGTCATCACAGACCGGGTCATCCAGCTGCTACACATGTACAGTGGAAATTGAATTAGGCTCTTCCCTCACTTGTACTGTTGTAAACCATCAAATGAACACTCTAGGTAGACAAGACAGTGAGTTCAGTAATGGCTGGCACAGAGCATGCGCACCACAAGTTTGGAGCCAGCCAGGTCATACGTGTTGCACCTACCACAATTCCATTTCTTTGGTCTTCTGTGTTGAGCCTGTTTCAAAATGCGCCTGTACAACCACATGTGTATAGAATCTACACTACACTACTCCACCAAGATCTAGACATTACTGAAGAGTTGGAAATGTTATCATGGTCTGCTGACAGCTGTACAGAACATGTGTACTTAAATACCAGATGTGCCACTTTCATTAACGAGACTGTCTGCTCTGGGTTTGGGACAAAGCCTAATGAGGCAGCAGTCAACAACAGTCCTTACATTTGACATCAGTTACAAAACAACCTATGGTTTTAAGGTACTAAATGCTACTGGTTGTGAGCGAGGCTTTTTGTGACTGACTCTCCCTAATGACAGATTCATAGACATAATGGAACATGTAACACAGCATTAGTTCAGAATCTAACCATCATCCATTAGGAACAAAGAAGTGGAATCTTGTCACAATATCGAACCGAATATTGAACAAATGGTGTAAATAATGGTGTACACAAGTAATTGGAACATATGTAAATACAATTTTATTGTGAAAAGAAAACACTGTCTAATTGTTTTCAATGTACAGTAATGAAAGTGTAAATAATGACAAGATATCAATTTATATATACACATTTTTTTCTTTTAAATATTGGTTACTGGCAATGCAAGAAACATAGCTTACAAAATGTAGCGTTCTTGGTGTTAGGTGATGTATTGTACAAAATGAAAACCCAAATGGTAACGCACTCCTGAAATGTTGCAAGTTCTTTAAGGAAAATGCCTTGAAATCTTGTTCTAATATTTTGAAAGGCATGGAATCTGTGAGGGGATGTGCTGGGTCCTCTATGCTGTCGTTTCTTCATACACCTCCTGGCGTCAGACACAGACAAAGGAAGTATAGAAGTATATTAGACAAACATTTCAGAAGGTTATGTGTGACAATTGTGGCTAC
Source organism: Engraulis encrasicolus (assembly GCF_034702125.1). Lineage (NCBI taxonomy): Eukaryota > Metazoa > Chordata > Actinopteri > Clupeiformes > Engraulidae > Engraulis > Engraulis encrasicolus. The sequence goes on from NC_085871.1 coordinate 4,247,044, forward strand.
ATACAAGGTTTTGAACAAAAACAACACGGGAATTGATTGCAACACATTTTAAAATATTTCTAGGTGACTTAAAGTTCATTAACAACAGGGTATGCTACTTACTCTGTGTACAGAGTATTTTCCACCCACATGTTGCATTACTGCCCTTGTACATCACTTTGATCAAAAGCGTCTGTCAACTGTAATGTTATGAGGAGTACAGTCTCTTGAGAAATTAATGTAGGTTTAGGTGGATAGTGGTGCAGGACAGCACATATACTTTTCAGTTACTCTTACTAAGAATTCAAACCTGTAACATTGGATACCTTCCGAGGCCACAGGTACAGGTGAGGTCAGCAAGGGTCCTATTTACCTTGATAATAGGTTCTCAGTCATTTCACATCCCCACCCTGATGAAAAAAACTAATTGTTTACACAAATGGGTTTTACACCCCTTAACAATACGGCTTTGCTTGCTTCAGTAATGTACTCTTTGCCTTTGACCTAGCAATGGATGTAATAAATCAGACATACCTTATATAACCGTGGGTCTTGGGTCACCTAATAATGGAGAGAGCGAGAGAGAGAAAAGACATCACCATTGATCAATTAACAATGGCACTGTGTGTGTGTGTGTGTGTGTGTGTGTGTGTGTGTGTGTGTGTGTGTGTGTGTGTGTGTGTGTCCCAGCTTATGACGTTGAGCACGATTAACTTTGGGTCGTCCGATCAACTAGGGATGGTCACCTACAACTTATCGAAGTGCTTAGCACACTCACGAATCGACTATTTGAATTGACCACAGCTGAAGTGTTTGAGAATACAATCGCGCACAATAACAACGGCAAAAGTGCGACGGCATGGTCCTCTCGTCGAACCGTAATGCAGTTTCCAAAGTGTATAATAGAACTTAAGACGCCCCATCCTGTCTCGTCTGACGTGAGCTCTTTATGCCATCCAAGTTAATCAGACCCGAAGTTAATCGTGCACACCGGGAGTAGTTAATGCAATCCTGGTGTATATTTCTCTCATGGTAGGATATACAAAACGTATGGGACTGTAAACGATTTACTGTATTATCATAGGTAAATTGGCATGCCTAACGGTGACCAGAACACAACCAATAATGCTAGTAGCAACTGCATGCTGTTGAGGCTGCATTGTTTTCATATGGCTGGCAATTTTGTCTGAATAACATTTTATCGCTGGTCAATCATTTTCAGCGAAATACACATACTTGATTAAGTTTTATTCATCAATATATGACACATTGGTTGTGCAGGCAAGACGTCCATTTTGTCTGCAATATTTATCACCCCGTCAGAAACGGACAAACCCATGCCCGTGATGTGTTCATTAAAAGAAAATATAGCCATTTCAAGACATCTAACTTACCATATCTTTGTTGTGATTTATCTGATGCAAACGATGCTGGCACCAAATGAGTAGCCGGTCCTCCTTGGTGCTAGGGGCTGGTAGCATGTAACCTGGCTCTCACGTAGGTGGCTTGTCAGGTAGCATGCCGCTGTTTGGACCCTGCAGAGTACTCGTGCACTATGTCGGATTGCCAACCAAAATCCACCGATGCCTTGTGTGTTTTGTAACCGTCAGTGGTCCGATGTCGGACACAGGTGGCATACCACAGGCGGCTTGCCGTTCAAACGCCAACAATGATCCACTATACACATGCTAGCTGGTCTGGGACTACTGTCAACATGCTAACTGCTCTGTTGTGGCTTCTATCTCGCGTCGCTGAAAACTACGTCACGGCCCGTTTCGATGTGATTGGTTGAAGTAGTACGTCACTCTTACCTAATTTCTCCAATCACGTTCGAGCTAGAACAGCAAGGTTACCACCAAAATTCCAGATGGATGACAATCCATCTGCGCGAGAGTCAGGTTAGCTTAGAGGCCCCAGGACACCAAATTACATTAAAAAAAGAGGAAAGTGAGAGGACAGGAGGAGGGAGAGGAGGGTGGAGTAGCAGCACTCCTCCAAACTTGTTCGGCATGGCATTTCTCTCACTTATGCCTAGTGGTAATGGACTGGTAATCAGGCATAGAGGGCATCATCCCGAGTGGCTGACAGTCTTCAGGGGCTGATGCTGTTGTTTTGTTTGTTTGTTTGTTTACCCTAGACTGGTCCTCAAATTAGATGCAACGGCCTGTTTGTCCGTCTTTAATAGAGACAGTGGACTGGTCTAGTACTAATGAACATAATGTCGTAGAAAAGAAGAGGGCTGTGTCAGGGGCTGGTCTGTGCCAAAAATGCCCGGGCCTTTTTAAGGTCCCAGGCCAGCCCTGCCTCTGCCCTAGCTGAGGTCAGCATTAAGCCCCCAGCACTCTCAAAGGTGATGGGTAAGAGCAGCACAGAAGACTGCTGCAAGCTGCTTAGATGCCCCAGGCCATCAAGCACATCCACAGGAGAGGAGAGGAGAAAGTAAAGGAAAGGCAGGGAAAGGAAAGGAAAGGAAAGGAAAGGAAAGGAAAGGAAAGGGGGGTTCACTTCATTCCTCCAAACTTGCTTGTCATAGCCTTTCCCCCACCTCTTGCCCCCAGGTCAGGTCAACCTTAAACCCAGCAGCGCTCCACAAAGGCAATGAGGCATCATCCACACAGGAGGCCCCTGGCAGACTTCTTAGAGCCCCCCAGGGTACCAAACATATCCACATGAGAGGGGAAGGGAGACGGGAGAAGTGAAAGGAAAGGAGGGGGCTTCAAAGGGGTGTCTGGATGACGTGAGGCTCTTTGAGGATTATCAGACACTCCTGGCAGCACAGCAACACCCTGGGAAGAGAAGAAGGCCCCAAAACGTGCACAGAAAGGGCAAACAGCAAACAGAGGATGTGTCAGGACAGATATATAATTAAAGAGAGAAATGTTCCCAAAAAAGGATGGAAATGGAAAAAGGGAAAAAATCATGGAGGGTTTGAATTGGAAAAGTGGAAAAGAAAAATTTAGAGGTGAGAAAGCATTACTGGTAACACACCAGCTCGATCAATACCCACAGGGACTAGTTGGCCAGTAGTGTAGCAGATCAGACCATCCGGCTGAATGGATAAACAGACAGCATGCATTCCGTTATGCTGTGGGCCTGCTTGGCTTCATGTGGCTATCAAGAAGTCCACAACGAGATTACTGATGTCTTCCACCAACCTACGATGTCCTCAGGCCATGCCCAGAATGAGCCTCCCCGATGAGGTAGGCTACTTATAAAAACCAACTGTATGCCAACCCTAAAACACAGCGGTGATCCCTCATGCCCTCTGCAGGCAGGTAAGTCTCACAGAAGAACAGCAGAATTTTTCGGGGCTGAAATAGGTTCGTTTTCAAACTTCCTTTGTGTGAAACAAGTGTGCTGTACCCTTTCCAAATCTATTCAGAAAATATTGGAAGTATCACTTTAGCATAATTATTAATAATAATTATTACATTTTACCTTTTTCTCTTGCTATGGCATGGTAAACTCAAAACATCTATGGATATTGTAGCATTACTCATGTGGCCTGTCAGCATTGGAGAGGGGGGGAGTTCTTACACATTGCACCTTTAGGTGGGTTGAAAAATGGGCCTATTCCACTACAATAATTGAGCTTTCCTTTAAACCTTGAGCTCCACTCTATGTCCCTGCCTGGATATCTTGTAATTATATTGGAAAATCATGAATGTGAATAAGAAATCAAAAATACGGAGGAACAACCAGAATGTAATCAACTGGAAGCTTGGAAGTTGCCCACAAAGGGCAATCTTAATCCATAGGTTTTACATCAGGTGCAAAACATACTGCTGCTGGTGGTTTTGCTTCTGGACTTCATACCATGGCAATTCTACACACCATGACCGAGCTGTGTTATGAGCGTGAAGGTTGATACCCATGCTGTGTTTGTGTGTGAGGGTGTGTGTGTGTGGGGGGTGTGTGTGTGGGGGGGGGAGTATTTCTATCTGTGTTCCTTGTTGGTTTATTCAGTGTGCTGTTTCATCCATGTGTGCAGGCCAGGGATGGTGGAACATTTCATTAAGCTGGCGAATCACACGCTGTGACATGTCTGTCTCGTCTTCTACCCCTGTCAGCGCTCTTGGGGCACACGCGCGCACACACACACACACACGGACACACACGCGCACACACACACGCGCGCGCGCGCACACACACACACACACACAGAGGAACACATCTGAATTTGATCGAATGTTGACATGAAAGCGACGAATCAATCTGAAATTCATTTCAAAGACCAATTTCCCATCATACCTATAGAAAGCAAAGTGCATTACAACCCGGCACCCAACCTATCCAGACAGGGGAGTTGTTGATAGGTGTGTGTGTGTGTGTGTGTGTGTGTGTGTGTGTGTGTGTGTGTGTGTGTGTGTGTGTGTGTGTGTGTGTGTGTGTGTGTGTGTGTGTGTGTGTGTGTGTGTGTGTGCGCGCGCCTGCGTGCGTGCGTGCATGCATATCTGTGTGCGTGCATGTGTGTGTGTTGGGGTGTTGGCTGGGGAGGGGGTAAGAGGGTTAAGGGGATGGAACTGGGATGAGAGGGGAGGGTGTAGGGGGTTATGAAATTTAATTTAGTTGGGTTTTTTTTCTGTCCTCACCCACCACATGTCAGTGAGAAGATGAAGCCAGTGAGGTATGAATGAAGTTGCTGCATTAGGAGGATTAACTGAGGAGTCGGTGGTAATGCCTATCTGTCTGTGGAGGCTAGAAGTGAACGGTTGACGCTGATTGAGTGTTTTTCTTTTTTTGGGCTGTTTGTTAACTCATCTGCATTTCATAATGCCAAAAGGCCTATCACCCAGCCCACTGAGGGCATTTGTTATTCACAATGCTTTCAAGGTAGTCATTTACGGTTTAAATGAAAATAAAACTGAGCATTTTCCAATCTCCTCCTTTCGTATTTCCCTCACGGATTACCAGTGGAGTTAACATAATTGCAAAAAACTACTTACAGTGACAGCTTTTTATTTGGTAACTTTAGTTAACTGTACAACAAAAAACCCTTGTAAATATGGGACCAAATATAACATTTACCAGATATCGTTATTTTCTAGCTGTTTACAGTACAAACGTGTTCTATGAAATAAATCATCTGTGTTCCTTATATGACATCTGTAAAATGCCCCCCTTTTTTCTTTTTTTTTGCGGCCCATCTGGTGAGTCCAGGAGTTCACATCAGAGTCACTTCAAAGCACAATAGCCTTAGACCTCATCAGTCATCTTTGTTACTTCTTCTTCAAGGTGCACAGGGTACGATTTTTAGTATTTTATTTCCAGAAATAATGCTGCCCATTCACAAATTATAACTTTTTAATGAATACTACCACCACCATCAAAGTGGCTATTTATTATGACTGGGGAAATGGCTGCAAAACTGACTGCAATATCTACTCTGCAATATCTACAGAGTGCACCTTTAATGAAGAATGCATAATGAACTCTTCTACACAGTAAAAAAATGCCTTGTAAGGGTAATTCAACACT
>NC_085871.1:4257500-4262500 GCF_034702125.1 Engraulis encrasicolus
ACAAGTGAAATTCAGATCAAGCCAACTTTTTTGTGTGTTTACCACGACTGGTGTGACAGTTGGGGCCCCTATGGAGAACGGAGTTGGTCGGGGCCCTAGGCAGTTGCCTAGGTTTGCCTAATGGAAAGTCCGCCTCTGTGTGTGTGTGTGTGTGTGTGTGTGTGTGTGTGTGTGTGTGTGTGTGTGTGTGTGTGTGTGTGTGTGTGTGTGTGTGCGTGCGTGCGTGTGTGTGTGTGTGTGTGTGTAAGGTCCAGCTGAACCCCGTGTGGGAAATGGGGGCGGGGATGGTTAGCTAAACTGTGTTGTGTTGACTACTGGGCTTCTGAATAGATACAATATAATAACCACCAAAGGCAAAATCACTCCACACACACCCTCCAAAAAATCATTCCAAACAATTGAATATTTGTTTATAAAAAGTGTCAGACGAGAAAATTAATCACCTCCAGCCACAGCTGATGGTGGCAAATACATGGCAGCTACAAACCCCAACTCCGATGAAGTTGGGACGTTTGGTAAACAGTGAATAAAATCAAAATGCTATCATTTTCAAAACACTCAATCTATTCATTAGATGGAGAATAGTGAAAAGACAACATATTAAGTGTTAAAACCGAGAAAAAATATTGTTTTGGGGGACATATGTACTCATTTCTAATTTGAGAAATCCAACACGTCTCAAAAGAGTTGGGACGGGGACAATAAATGGCAGCAAATGTCGAGGAAGACTAAAAAAAAACAAAATACAACACTTAACAGTTAAATACATTAACCGATGAGATGATTTTATATAAAGAACAGTGTTAATTCCTATCTTGGACATGATTTCACCAGCTTAAATGGTGGGTGTATTCCTTGTCATGTTTTGCAATGTTTTCCTTTCTGTAGTGCTTACAGTGTGACAGGTCTTGACCAAAAACCCACCATTTTATCACATGCTGGTCCTTATGATGGAGCCAAACTGTTAAAACATAGTAGAGAATGCAATTTGACCTTAATATGTGGCAGTAATCGAAGATCTCCCTTCAAAATATAATGCATGAGTGGCTTTTCATGCTGTTTAAAACCCATTTATACCATTCAGCCACTGTATTTAACTCTACAGATGAGTAAGAACATCTTAACCAATGCACTACTGCATCTGCATGCCATCATGGAGGCTGACTTTTGAAGCTAGCACTAACACAAGTTGGATGGTCCATTTTCACTGTAGCACAGGATGTGCAATGCTCTATTATTGTCAAAAAGAATGGACTTCTACAACTTCTGCTGACTTCTGTAAGCAAAGGACAGTTTCCCATGTCTTCTGGGTCTATTTCAAGTGAGCTCAGGTGCTTAGGAGAATGTTAAACCCCTGGGTCATTTTCATGCATTAAGCATTCTTAATATGGTCAATTTTCAATAGCTCTAGCACTCCAGGAATTAGAGTGAGACTACAGCCAATATATATTTCATGATGTCATGAACCTATACAATGATTTTATTAACAAAAATATGTCTTATATACACTCAATTGTGGTAAATCAAAGGGAATTCAAAAATGTATGTAATAACTATGGTAATTATTCCCTTTGCATCTTTAATTCTGAGTGACTCAGCCTCTCTGTGATGATGATCTTATACCTGGACACCTATATTGTCCGTCAGTACAATTCATTTTGAAATGTTCTTCTTTGTTGTTTTATCTTATTTGGATGTTTACTAAATTTCACTGATCCCCGTCCCAACTCTTTTGAGACGTGTTGGATTTATCAAATTAGAAATGAGTACATATGTCCCCCAAAACAATATTTTTTCTCGGTTTTAACACTTAATATGTTGTCTTTTCACTATTCTCCATCTAATGAATAGATTGAATGTTTTGAAAATTATAGCATTTTGATTTTATTCACTGTTTACCAAACGTCCCAACTTCATCGGAGTTGGGGTTAGTACATCAATTACAGATTTAATTTGGCATACAGCAAAGAAATGCAGCTGTCGCTATTACCCTTTTGGTCATGGTTACACATGCATGCATGCACGCACACACACAGGCACACACACATATACACACACACACACACACACACACACACACACACACACACACACACACACACACACACACACACACACACACACACACACACACACACACACACACACACACACACACACAACAATCCTCGGAAAAGTTTGACAAGAGATATACAAAAGTCCCAAACCTATTCAAGGTTAGATTTCACCCTGAACAACACACAGCAAAAGAGCCACATTCAGCAAAACAGAAGTTCCACAGCTGTACCTCAATGGTCTCCTCTTGACCCACTGAAGGCCATATATTCTGCATTGGCCTGCCAAATCTGAAGGAGCTGCACAAAAATAAAAAATATCGAGCCTTGGACAGCACAGATGGAGGGAGTATTTTATGATCACTCTGTCATGGGCATCAATATCGCACCAGAGGGTGAAATAGTGGTTTCCAAAAGAGAGTTACGGCAGATGAATGGATGGACTAGGAAGGCATGGGGGGTAGGGTGGGGTGCAGGTGGAGGAAGGGAGGTGTGGTTGGTGATGGTGTCACAAGGAGCGGGCGTTTGAACATAAGACTGCAGTTTCCCATACAGAAAAAAATGGTTTAGGACTTATAAGATTTTTTATATAAAAACTATATGCCATGTATGATTTACTCCTGAAAGTGGCCCCTTTTGGTGTTTTTCTCATACAGAATTGTTAGGTGAAACTAGTATGAATAAATGAAATAATTGGGGGCAGCCGTGGCCTAGTGGTTAGAAAGTTGGTCTTTCGATCTAGGGGTTGCAGGTTCGAATCCCCCCTAAACTCTCCCTACATCTCCATCCATGGCTGAGATGCCCTTGAGTAAGGCACCTAACCCCACATTGCTCCAGGGATTGTAACCAATACCCTGAAAAATAATAACTTTAAGTCGCTTTGAATGAAGCAAAGCATCAGCTAGGTGCAATGTAGTGTAATTACAAATTGTACATGGCCTTTACAGATAATGTGTATGATAGGCCACTGTCTTTGTATGCTTCATATAATGTTTGTAATTAAAACATTTTTTGAAGCATACCAAGAAAGTAATTGTATCATAAACATCATCTGAAAATGCCATGCACAATTTGGGTTGTTTGAACATCAGGGTGTGGTTAAAGTTATGATGTGGTAGTGTGAGGGTATCAGAGTCAGTTTGGGGTTAAGGTTATTGGAGAGGGATTGGGTGGAGTGGGATAGATAGTGATGGTATCGAAGGGGTTGGGGGGTGGGGTGAAGTTGTGTGTTGCGACGGGCGCGTTTGTATTTATGTGTGGGAAGTCTATTCAAGAATTGTATGCAGTGCTATTAAAGTGACCTACTTTGTCTCGGCTTCCGTGCTTACTGAAGCTCAACATCTCGTCTTGTGACAGCAGCGCATGCCAAAGACCCCCATCAGCACCACTTGTGGCCTAACAATACCGTAATTATCAGCAATTAGAGGCACGCACACACAGGGGCTAAACTAGTCTGTCATGGGTCCTTGATTTCAATTTGTTTACGCCAAATGGTTGCTGCGGCAACTGCTATTTACAAAAAAACTGGTCATACATATCTAGAACTTTCTTTTGTTCTCCCTATATTCACTGAAATGAAGCACAGAAGTGAACTTGACTGTGTGACGGTTTGTCTCTCTTCACTACCCTTTTACAGTGTTGTTTTTTCTGCCATATGCAAATTATTTAGCACTTTGATTTGCTTTGGCAAGCTTCCAGCACGATCTACTGTTCTGTAGCCATTGAAAAAATGCGCAGGTATCTGGTACCTTAAATTGGCATGACCGTGATAGGTGCACGTGTCCACACGCAATCACAAAAAAATGTCTCAATGGAAATACACACTGCTAATTAACATATTTTTTTAGCTAGGCCCTATATTATTAGCTGGATAATATCTAACAAGCTTGATTATGATTTGCAGGGAACATGTACGCTGTCTGTCATACAATTAGAAGAGTGGGCTGTGCCATCATGTATTTTCTTTTGTAGAAAAGCCCTCTTGACTGCAATTTTTTTTTTTTTTTTTTTTTGTAGATAGCATGACACAGAGACAGACACTTCAGCCCAAGCCATCTTCAGCTTCTATTGTCTACAGTGTAGTCTTTACACTGTTAAAACAATCCAGTGTTAAATCAACACTGAGAGAGTACCAAATGCAATTGAGAAGATGTTAACATTGACTCTCTATGTGTTGAATTAGCACTGTTTTTTTTTACTGTGGACATACAGTAGGCCCTACCGTTCTGTCAGGAATACTTTACTGTGGCCATTCGCAGTGGTATCAAGCAACCCATGGGAATGATATGAGTGGATGAGAGGAAGGTTCACACCATCTCAGCATGGTGGAAGAAATGTCCAGTGGACTCCCACAATGATGTTCCCCAAGTGCTGTCTTCTGTCTGGTGAGTCAACACAATGGCATTTGACAGCAAGTGGCTCCCCAGGGAAAGCATTGTGCTTGCGCAGCCATAAAAGCACCTTTGGGTATTTGTTTGTCTGTTTGTTTGTTTATTTTTCTTTCCTCTACTTGTCTCTTTATAGAAGTGTCTGTCATATTCAACCAGGGACGTGCACAGGAATTTCAAAGGGCAGTTGCTCTAACCTGAAGAAAGGGCAACCCCCCCCCCCCCCAAAAAAAAAAAAAAAACCATCAACAATGAGCGGCCTTCAGAATTTTTAGGAAACTGCACCATGGGTATTATTATTTTTAGTAGTAGTAGTAGAAGTAGTATATTATTGTCATAATTGTTAATATTTTTTATTGTATAGTATCCTGAATATGCGTACCATATGATATAACATGCTAGTTTTTAAACATGTAGGCCTACCTATTAATCATATCAGAGATGATCAGCCTTATGCCCACCTGCCCTAAATGTCTCCTGATCCACATTTCCTCATGTGTGGTATGTGGCTGCCCCTAAATTAAATGAAATTATGAGAAAAAGCCTTGATAGTTTTTAA
>NC_085871.1:4265000-4272368 GCF_034702125.1 Engraulis encrasicolus
GTATATAGATATACGCACCTATATCAAACACATCAATGTCACAAACATATATGTATGTACCTACAATATTTATACCATTTACAATATTACTGTATAGTTGGTGGCATCAATAAATAAAAAACTAGGATTTTCTGTGCCTTATAAGGCCTGATGTCAAGATGTTGTGATGATTTATCCTTATCCTTAAATCTTTGTTTGGCTATGTAAATGTCAACATACCATAGGAAATCAATTTCCATCAATTTCACTGTGTCTGTTGGATGTGGGATTTTGTGTTGACCTTTTCCTAATCTGTACACTGGTACATACACTGCCAGGGCTGGACTGGTCATCTGGCACACAGGGCATTTTCAAGGTGGGCTGACAATCCTTAAGGGCCGATGTTTCAATTTCGACAGGGCAGGGCAGGCCATACGTTCACCTGTATTGAAGCAGACAGTGGACTGAGGCATCCTCATAGTATACACAGTCATGGGTAAGCGGTTAGGGTGTCAGACCTTATGATAGTCCAAGGGTTACCAGTTCAACTCCCAACCCGGCAGGTTGGTGGGGGGAGTAATTAACCAGTGCTCTCCCCCATCCTCCTCATGACTGACTCTCGCCAGACTACTCCCTGTGGGGCGCCGTTTGGGGCTGCCCCCTTGCACGGGTGAGGCATAAATGCTATTTTGTTGTGTGCTGTGGAGCTCTGTGTCACAATGACAATGGGAGTTTCTCAGGTGGGCTTTCATATCGTATGGGGTGATAGGGGGCGCTGTGTGAGGGGTTTGTCTGTGACAAAAATGTTCGGCCCTGTTTGCAAATGCAAGCTGGACTGTATCAGCATGAAATGTATAGTATAGTCTGGGCTCACACCATCAGGTGTATTGTTTAATCCCAATGCTCTACCTGTGTGTATCAGAGTTTTGTGTTACTGTTTGAATCTGTGTAGTGAGTCATTAGTGAGGGTTTAAAGAGGAGAGGGCACGACCCAGCTATTATAAAATACAGTTTACACCTGGAGAGTTTGTTTCAAGATGATGTACCAGTAAGTGCAATTTTTTGACTTTTGCACTCTATTACTGGAAATGACTCTTAAGAGGTCCTATCATCTATGTGTAAATTCATGCCTTCAAATATTTTGAGAACATCATTTTTTAACCTACAAAATGCATTTCGCAATGTAATGCAATGCAATGTCCTGTATTATAAACACACTTTGAGCGTTAACCACAACCTTGAATGGTGTGGTGCCAGGCTGTTCATGTCATGTCATGGTCTGTCTTGCCAGGCAGTATGTAGGCCTATCCCTTTTACTATATTCCAAAGCATTTCCAAATAGCATTTCAACAATGTGTGACTTACTAATGACCAGTTTTGACTCGGGTCACATGCCGCATTTATTGTTGCATTCTTATATTTAGCCACATTTATTTTTTCATCCTTATACACGTAATTATATAACATTTGGTGAGCTTTGTGCCAGCCCCACCTCTTTCTTTTTATATACACTGACACGACCATGAGGGCTCAATGCCATCTCCAATGTAGACGTTGTGAGCTTCTATGGGGGAAAACAAACGCTCATCCACTTACACAAAACAGTAGTGGCAGCATGCAAATTCACAGTGCACCACAGCATGTCAGGCTTCAAGACTTGCGTTACTAGGCCTCCAGTTATACCCAGTTACTTTAGTCATTCTCACCCAGGAGTCTCTTTCTTTCTTTCTTTCTTTCTTTCTTTCTTTCTTTCTTTCTTTCTTTCTTTCTTTCTTTCTTTCTTTCTTTCTTGTCTCTCTCCTTTTTGTAACCCTTTCACTCTTCCCTGGAGTCTCTGACTTTCTTTCTAGCACTCTTGTTCTCTCTTGTCTCTGTCCTTTTTCTTTCTATCTCTTCCAGTCTTCCCTGGAGACCAGACTTCTGCTTAACTGGAACAGAGCGGTGTGTTTATGGTCAGGGCAGGATTACCACACAGGCTAGATATGGCTGTAGCCTAGGGTGCCCCACAGGCTAGATATGGCTGTAGCCTAGGGGGCCCCACCAACCAGGGCTCCCTAATTGGCCAAAAGTGAAAAGTTGCAGAATTGTCACAAGATGCAATATTGTTTTGTGTACGTGCACACGCCAACCTCTTAAGATGCAATATTGAAAAATGCATATGTTGTGTTCAGTACAGTTGGACATGTTATCCTTAATTCCTATGTTGCTTGCAATTACTACACTGTCTATGTAATTTTGTCACAAAATTTGCCTTCCGGGGGGGATCACAGCAACCTGGAGCCTAGGGGCCCCAGGACATCTAAATCCAGCCCTGTGTATGGTACTTCTGCAGTGTACACACTTCACCGTGATATCCACAGCCAGACAGCCCAGGCACATTTGCTTTGCTGACGAAGTTCCTGGCAAAAGGTATAAAGGACATTTCTCCTTGTTTTCCTCTCTAGTCCAAAAAAAAAAAAAAAGTCGCAGCTGCTCTGCCTGAACTTGGACAGTGTTGCAAATCCTTACGGACAACTCTGGAATCTAGTTATTGCTTGGTGGTGCATTACAGTCAATGTGAAATTAATTAACACGGCAGTTAAGGAAAAGTATGTGTTGTGTTAAAAAATGTTCCAGGTTTTGAGAAATCGAACACAAAGCAGAGTGGTATTTTTCTTTTAGCTCTACCCCTAACCCTACACTATAAATAATATCTCCAACGCAACACATTTGCTTTGCTGACAAGAAATAATTTCTGGCAGAAATAAAGGACATTTCTTCTTGTTTTTCCTTCTTGTCAAGAACGCATTGAACCATTGAACTTTAGCAGTACAGTATTGCCAACATTATACAGACAACTCTTTAGTCTTGTTACTCCGTAGCCGAATATTTTAAGGCTGAAACGTATTACATAAAGGGCACAAAAGTAAGGATCAGTAATGTTTCAGGTTTAAAGTTTTGCTTTGGTAGATCAAATACAACCAACATTTTCCATTTCTTAAAATGTATTTAAGAAGACACAATATAACATAGCATAGCATAGCATAGCATAAGATAGCATGATATGATGTCATAGCAAAACACGACACGATTTTCCACCAACTAGTTACATATTGCTAGCCTGAATATCATCAACTTTCAAATCTGTTCGAGAATTGGTCTGACCAAGAGCATAACAATTTACATTTCCCAAACGACATGGTTGTTTGCTTCTTGACAAAGTGGGAGGAGTTCCTGATTATTCGGGAGCTCAGAAACAACATTTGCATTGCTCTTGGCCTGACTAGAAGCAAAGATGAAAGTGTTGCACCACTAGGAGAGCAGAGCCTGGCTAACATATTGCATCATTTGGGTTTGGTCGTGATAAGTAGTTTTCCTTCTATTTTTTTCACAGACAGACAGAGAGATATCAATGATAAGATCTATATTTCTGTCTTGAGAGACTCTGGTCTTCTGACTGTCAGGTGCTCTGCTAGTCAGAGGAAACTCTAATGGAATTCCATCAGGGATAGGAATCTGTCTGGAATAACAAGCAACTGAAGCAACAGTTCAATCTGTGAAGTGTTGTACGCACTATGAGAGACTCTGAAATTGAGGCACTTGGGAAAAGGCTGTGTGTGTGTGTGTGTGTGTGTGTGTGTGTGTGTGTGTGTGTGTGTGTGTGTGTGCGTGCGTGCGTGCGTGCGTGCGTGTGTGTGTGTGTGCGTGCGTGCGTGTGCGTGTGTGTGCGTGTGTGTGTGTGTGTGTGTGTGTTTGCGCCTAAAAGGGCAGTGCTGTCATCTGAGGAAGTGAGTGACAGTTTGTCACCAGTAACTCACACCAGAGTTTGGTACACTTCGTCCCTTAAATGAAAGAAAGACTCCTCCTGGATAAATTCTTTACATGGTCATGGCTGGATTTCCCCCTGCATTTTCTTTTTTTTCTTTTTAAAGATATGTTTTTGGGCTTTTATGCCTTTATTCAAGATAGGACAGTGCAAGAGTGTGATAGGAAATGAGTGGGAGAGAGAGAGGGGAAGGGTCGGCAAATGACCTTGAGCTGGAATCAAAGAATACCAGACGATTCCTTCAACGCACTTTTCCAATTGGACATTTCTTTCAAAACTTGAGACGATTTGTAGAAGACCTCTTAAGGGTCTTCTTAAGTTCGAACAAAACGACTTCTTGGATATCATCCGTCAATCCCTTCAGGCTGCCTATTTTGTATTATTTGTAGGCCCTTCTATGAAACGTCTTCAGGTCTTCTACGAAACGTCCCTGGCCTTCTACAAATCATCTCAAGTTTTGAACAAAACGTCCGATCGGAAAAGTGCGTTGAACAAATCGCCCGGTCCCGGAATCAAACCCGGGTCACCAGTGTAGGTACAGCATATTAGCTCATTGAGCTAGCGCACGCCCCAGATTTCCCCTTGCATATTCCCCAAATTTGCAGGACAATTCAAACTTAGCAATCATGCATTGTTTTTCTGCATATGAAATGTGATTTGTGTGTTGAAGGGAGTGTGTGCGTGTGTGTGTGCGTGTGTGTGTGCGCGTGCGCGTGCATGCTTGCATGCTTGCGCGTTTGCGCGCGTGTACATGTGCATGCGTGTGGAAAACAGGACGTGTCTCACCAGGTGTTCGCACAAGGCATGCTGGGATAGCACCTGGAGGACCAAAGCAGAGAGCACAGGGAGCACTCCAGTGGGAACCAGGAAAGATAGAAGACGCATGTGAAGAGCAAAGACAAGGAACACCAGGGAGGAGAGGAGAAGAGGAAAGAAGGAAGGAGGGAGGGAGGGAGGGAGGGAGTGCTTGAGTGACCAAAAGACCACTTCAGCATAAGAACCAGTAACAATAGAAAACACATGTGAAGAGGAAGGGGGGGGGGGGGGGGGTGCTTGGGGGAAACGAGGGATGAAAAGGGAGGAGGAAGGAGGGAAGGAGCGCTTGATAGACCAAGAGACTCCACGGGGAAAATGAGGGAAAGAGTGAAGCACTGAAACTAAGAAGAGGTAGAAGGATGAGTGGGTAGGGAAGGAGGATGGAAGAGGAGAATTATCATGGAGAACACTCTAACCAGACATAGAACCAGAGTTGTATAAAGGGTCTTTACTTGATGTAAACAGTGTCGTAACGCAGTCATGCATGTGTCATAAACATCATGTCAACGTCACAAACATTTTATGACTATGTCATTAAGTGACATTCAGTCATGGTGAAGACAGCCCTGACAATGTCAAAATTTCATGACTATGAAACGTTTCTGATATAAACATCAACATTGACGTTTATGTGTGACATGACACTTTTTGGACACTATTATGACACTGTTATGTCATTCGTATGATGCCGTTGTCAATTAAAGTGTAACCGTATTGTAGAAGTGGAAGCACTGCCACTAATGTAGTAACAACACAAGTAGTATGATGTTAGTAGTTGTAACTGTAATAACTACACTACTGGTGTTGTTATTACATTCGTTCTACTTTATGCAACTCTGCATAGAACATGTGAAGACGAGCAGGTTTGCCAGAAAAGAAGGAAAGGAGGGATGGACTGGTGGTGAGAAGGAGGAGAAGGAGGGATAGAAGGATAGATGGACGGAGAGATGGAGGGAGAGAGAGCATGGGAAGCACTATAGCAGAAGCCTGCCACAACAGAAAGAGAGTGACACAGGGGAGAATAGAGGAGGGATGGAGGGGGTGGAGATGGTAATGGCGGGGGGAACCAGCAAGCACAGAAAAGACATGTATGACGGCCAGAATGCCAGCGAGAGAAGGAGGCATAAGAGAAGAAGTGTGGGGGGGTCGAGAGGTGACTGAAGGGTGTGAAGAGGAAAGGAAGGCTTGCTAGTAGCGCGGAAAGATACGGTGGCGCAAAAGAAGACAGGAAAGAGAGTGTGATGGAGAGTGTGGAGAGGAGTGTCATAATTAAGGAAGGAACCAATAACAACACCATGTGTGATGGAGGGAGAAATGGAGAGGAGAGGACGTATACCGCAAGACAGAAGGGGGGGAAAGAGGGAATGAGGTCTGGGTGGAGGAGAGAGGAATGGAAATATTATAAGGGAGAAATCAGCAGCTAGAAATCACATTTGAGTGCCACAGAGGGATGCATGAGAGAAAAAGAGACAGAACGAGAGAGTGGTATGGTATGTGGGGTGGGGCTGTGAGCCACCATAGAGAAGACGTGAAGAAAGTAAGGCATGCCTCGAAGGGAAAAAGAAAGAATGGATGGAGAGCGTAATGAAAATAGGAATGGATGGAGGGAGCACCACATAAAAGGCATGTAAAGTGATGCCAGGGGAAAGAAGGGATGAGAGAAGGAGTGATAAAGAGAGGAATGGAAAGGAGAGGAGAGGAGAGGTAAATGGTGGAAAGCTGTAGTGGGTTGGGGGAAAGAAGAAAGGATGGAGTGGGTAATGAAAGACGAAATAAATGGAGGGAGCACCACATGAAGATATGTCAATGAAGGAATGGTAGGGAAGGAGGGAGAGGGGGATAGAGGAAGGGATGGTCATGGTGAAGGAGGGGAGGGGTATTAGAATGAAACATAGAAGGGATGGAGAGTGTGGAAGAGCGAGGAATGGTGAGGGCGAGGAGAGAGAGGGAGTTAGGGAGGGAGATGGGATAGGACGAAGGAGGGGGTATGAGAAGGAAAGATAGAAGCGATGGACAGTGTGAAGGGAGGAATGGTGGTGAGAGGAGGAGAGAGAGTGGGAGGTAGAGAGATGGAGGGAGGAGCAGGTGTGAGGGAAAAGTAGTAGAGATGGAGACTGGGGTGGAGGAAGGCATGGTGAGAAGGCAAAGGGAGGTAGAGAGATGGGAGGTAGAGAGATGGGAGGGGAGGAGGGGTGCGGAAATTTATGGCTGTTGCTATCCCATGGTGCTCTGCTTCCTGCTGGGTCCCGGATCAATCTTAATTAAGAGTTCATTCCTGGGGGACAGATTTCCACTGTACCCTGCCCATCTCCCCACATAGCACAGCACAGCACAATACAACACACAGCAGAACAGCAGAGAGCAGCTTCCCACCAGGGCCCTCCTCATATATCTCCTGGGAGTCTTTCAGCCCAAGGGTGGAGTTCCCTAGCCTACTAGGCACCGGCCCAGGGGCCCAAGAGTCAAGAGGGCTCTGTAAACTAAGCCTGTTTATTTCCGTTTTCTTTCCTTTTTCATATCGTGTAAAAATCAGACCTTAAACAACTGTATTTTTGAATTTTCGTAAGTATATGTAAAAAAAGTTGTGAAATATGATGATGAGGAGGAGGAGGAGGAGGGGGAGGAGGAGGGTGAATAGAAGAATAAGGAAATGCCTGCAAGATTTCCACTCTACCCCTCTTCCACACTGCACAGCACAGCACACTGCCAGGGCCCTCGCGTTTCCCCCTGGACTTTCTGAACACCACACCACATGCAGCGCAGAAGAA
>NC_085871.1:4272468-4277468 GCF_034702125.1 Engraulis encrasicolus
CGATCCTGTTCAATTGTAATTTTCTCAAGCTGTACTGTCAGGTCCATTTCACCTTTTTTCAAATCCATTTCTTTTTCAAATTTAAGTTTCTCCATATCTGCTTGCTGTTGCAACTCCCGTTCCAATTTGATTCTTTCCACATCCGCTCGCTGTTGCAATTCTCGTTCTAATTTTATTTTATCCAAATCTCCTTGCTGTTGCAATTTACGCTTTTCCAGTTCAAACAGCCGCTCTTTTTCCCTATCCGCCAATTCTAGTTCCTTCAGCTGTCTCTGCTGCTCAAAAGTCAGTCCACCCATTTTTTCTGACTGCTCTGGCATACCTTTCACACGAGAGTCACCACCTTTTCCTGAAGGCAAAATGTCCTGCTCACACAAAAACTCGTGAATGGAGTCACGCAAGGCTCCCTTCTTACCAGTTTTGATGGCTGATGACAACTCCATGCTATACTTTTCTGCCAATTGCAACAATTGTTCCTTATTAAGGGCATACAACAATTTTTCAGATGGTGCTTCCACAAAAGCCTCCATCCTGCTCAACCCAGTCCGTCAGTACCAATCTGGCTACTGTACCAAACCACAACTTAAACTACTGCAATAACAGTCAAATCAAAACTAGCTCTACTTAAGCTAGGCTCTCTCTCCCCAACCAATCCAACCAGGTCTCTAAAACATTACAGTTATGTTAACACAGCAAACTAACCTCGGAGCATCCCCCTAAACATTTCCCCCCCCCCACTAGACTAACCTATTTTCACACAGAGCCCGAGGACGAGGATCATTTACTCACCAATACCTGTGGAGACGTACCATCCCGACAAAGCCGATTCAGCCGTTTCTCCAAGGCGGTGCCCTCGCCCAGGCTCTGTGACAGCAGGAACCTAGAACCCGTACTAGATGGGGATAAAGGCGACAGCTCCTCAGAGGTTGAATGCAATGCTACAAACTGCAATGAAACTAAACCAAGATGGCTGGAACAAACAATTCAATTGTTCACCTACACTTGCACGGTCCAACAAAAATCCAAAAGCACAAATCAGTAGATCCCCCAATTAACTAACTGATAACAGGCCCCAACTGACTATCAGCAGTTCACAATTAGTAACTCAGCTCTACTCACCTTCCTACGCTCCAAAAGCCAGTAGAAGGAATACTTGTAGCCAAATACTCAATACAAAGAGCTCTACGCACCTTCCTACGCTGCCATAGCCAGTAGAAGGAATTACCATAGCCTAAAGTTACTACCAAAGATCGGATGAGCCCCCATATGTCACAACCACTGGCTCGTTAGTGGCTGTATGTAACATTAAGGCGGGAGACCCCACACCGATTTGTACATTTTAGCCAAAAGATATTTTATTTACAACATGTATCAGTGATCAGTAATGTGAATTAACCAAGGAATGTATCAGTAAATGAGTGTTGTCCAAAAGGGTGCAAGTGTGGTGCAAATCCCGGCCGTCGTTGACGTGACCATACGGTCACCAAACGAATGTGCCTGTGGGATGAGAGAGAGAGAGCGCACATGCTGATGGGAGGCCTTTAATAGGCCGCCCAATCAGCAGCCCTCTGAGATGAACATCCTGTCCGGCCAGCTCCACCTGCAGGTCGGAGGACTAAAGTGCCCCAAACACTAACCGGCAGAGCCGGGCATGACAGCCTACATTTCTGCAACTTGACTTGTTCCTGTGTTTGGCTATTCCTGGTGTGGGAAGACTGATGATGGAGCACAGTACAAGACCTGTGTTCCACTGACGTCTTTGGTGTGCTGCTCACTTGTTCACTGTCATCACACATCACTTGAAGTCAGTTTAGCAAACGGGAGCTGATTCAGTCAGGCACGTTTTGATGTGCAAGCCTTCAAATTGCCAAAGTAAATTACACTAACACTTGTGTTATTATTGACAATGTGAATCCTATTTGTTTTGTTTCATTTCTAAATAAATGTTGGCGAGAATGCATGGATAGTATAATTGGATGGATAGATCATTTACTATGGAATTGTATGCATCATTGTGAGGCTACTTTGGTACCAATGTCATTTCTTTTATAATAGGTAGGCCTAATAATACATAGCGTATCATGTGGTGTGCTTTCAGGCCGAAAGTGTAGGCCTAGTCTGGCCACCTGGTCTCTCTTGAAAAAAAAAATTGGTGGCTAGGTTTGTCTGGGTTTTTTTTTGGGGGGGGGGGGTTGGAGGAAGGGGGGCCCATTGATATTTTTTTGTCCCGGGCCCAGCCAAACCTGTCAGCGGCCCTGTGTGTGTGTGTGTGTGTGTGTGTGTGTGTGTGTGTGTGTGTGTGTGCGTGTGTGTGTGTGTGTGTGCGCATGCACACATGTGGGCGTGTCTTAATACCTTTTTGATGGAGTTTAGTGTGTGTGTGTGTGTGTGTGAGAGAGAGAGAGAGAGAGAGAGAGAGAGAGAGAGAGAGAGAGAGAGAGAGAGAGAGAGAGAGAGAGAGAGAGAGAGAGAAAGAGACACTCCCCGTGAATCCATCTAAAGCACAACCGACTATGCTTGTGCTGCATTTTGCACCAAATTCATTCCCCACTCTCTTTCTCACTAGCATATGGCTACTTTTTAAACGCTTCATTCAGAGCAAAGGTTCACATTTACTCAATGAAGTTCAAAGTTCAGAGACGATTGTGTGTAATGTGAGCTATTCACAAAGTGTCTCTCACTAAATTCTTCTTTGGTTCATGTGGTGTGTGATGTGAGCGCCAGCTAATGTCACACTGTGCAAAATAACACTGATGTAAGTAACCATTTCACTCTTTATTCTGGGAAGCAATGGCAGATGCCCTTCTCCGTAGGCACACTTAGGGAGTGAAAATTCACTGGTATTACACCCTTGACATAGCTGTTAATCTGTTACAGCCTGTCTCTTTTTTGTGCTTGTCTTTGTGCTTGTGCGTTTGTGTGTGCGCGTGTGTGTGTGTGTGTGCAGGGCCGCTGACAGCTTTGCTAGGGCACAGAACAAAGTCATCTGTAAGGGCCTCCTGCCCAATATACACAATGTAACGAGGATCCTCTCTTTCCCTGGGCCCGGGACAACTGATCCCCCATGTCAGCTTCCCTGTGTGTGTGTACCCGGGTGTGATCATGTCTGGTCATTTCTCCATCACAAACTGGGCGAAAGCCACAGGGCATCTTGATAATGAGGCAGATTTTTAATCAGGCACGTCAGCAGACAGACCTCGTGTGGGGTCTTTGACACGCGAGGCATGCTATTGCTCGGTACACTGCTGCGAGACACGTGTGGCGAGAGAGAAACTTGGCTTGCCATGGAAATGGCTGGTTGTCTAAATGGCTGGAAGACATGATGTGTAATTACGTACACAAGAACAGACCTAATATTTTTTATGACTTCAATGTGAACCTAGAAAATTGCTATAAATGACATGGCTCAGTCATCATTTAACCCTGATTAATGAGCAGTGATGCTGATGACAGTAACGGAGAATAAGAATAAGAATAAGAATACAAAGAAGAACACAAAGAAGAACACAAAGAAGAATTCGAAGAATACGAAGTAGAGTAAGACAAAGATGATGATGATGATGATGATGATGATGATGATGATGATGATTAATATTTTGAACTTGCACCATGTGTGTAAAAAAAGCCTTGAGCCAGTAAGTGCCAAGTTCAGTTGTGCAGATTGGTCATGTAACCATGGTCCAACACCATGTATACAGTAATTGCCTCATAAACTATAGAACCCTACAAGCAGAAAATATATAATTTGTGTCGGTTAGTCTAGCATCGCACTGCCAACTTTCCCTATATTATTGGTTTCAGGTCGACCTGGGCCCCGTTTCTCAAAAGCATCGTTGCTAACCAGTTAGCCACTTACTAGGTTTCCAATGGGAAATTGCATTGCAACCAAATAAGTTGCTAACTTAGTTATATCAATTAAGCGTTCATCGCAAGGAGCTCCACTTAACCCATTGATGCCTGATGTTGCATTGCGCAACATTGGCCCTGGCGCCTGGAGCTGCATTACGCAGCATTCAGGCTCATGAGATTTGAGACAACTTTATTAAATATCTCTGTTTGTTTGAGATGAATGAACACATTCTATTGAAAGATGAGGGTCTTAGCGTTTAAATGCAACTCTGTGGATATTTTTATGTGCTTCAGAAGCTGAGATATTTAGGTATTTATAGCTTTTCTTAAAAAGGGCTCAGGCATTCAGCACCCTTTTTTGCAGGTGCCTTAGGCGTCAATGGGTTAAGGCCAACCCCAGTTTCTACAAATCCCAAAGGTGTACCACATTTGGCCAGCAGGTGTCATACAAAATAAAAAATGTACAAAATGGCCCCTATGACCTGAATGTGCCTTATGTGCAACCCCAGACTATTCATTTTATGGCCTTGCTTGACAGGCTATACAGTTATTTTGGGGCAAAGCATGACACTATTTCAGGTCAAGAATGGATTGCTTTTGACCAGTCAGTCATTTCAAGCAATTAAATCGACGAATCAGTCACACACATACTCACACATACGCACACACAAAATTAGCAAGGAATGTGCTTTCAATTCATGTTAACCTATCAATTAGCCTACATGTGTGCTCACGAAAATCAGTTTTATTTAATCGGTTGAAATAATGCCACAAAGCTTGGTTTTCATTTGCACCAAAGCAGAGCAGATGAGGCATTAAGAGTGGGAGGAGATCGTCTGTTTGATGATTGGCTTAATTAGGTCTGAGGGGAGTTAACTTGCCGGACTTCTTTGCTTCTTCAAGGAGACTCTATGCCACTGCACTGTACTGTAACTAAGAAAGACGAATTCTCAGTGGGACCCCCTTCTGACTCATGCACGCACACACGCACACACACACACACACACACACACACACACACACACACACACACACACACACACGCACGCACATCAAAGACAGCACGCCAGCTAGCCTGCAAGCAACAGCAGTTTCCACAAGTTTGAAGCTCTTGTTTATAATCATCTTTGAGAGGGTCATTAATTACTGTT
>NC_085871.1:4284968-4362468 GCF_034702125.1 Engraulis encrasicolus
ACAGAAGATGGCGGCCTTTCCACTGAGTCTTTGGCGATGTGTTTTCCTCAGCCTTACACACTGACAGCGTTGACGTGCATGGCCAGTCGTGTTCAAAATCCTCCTACAGCCAATGCTATTTTGACACCTTGCCATTCATTTCAACGGGACGCCGCCACCGTGCAAATTCTCCAAATTTTCCAGATGCCGTGCAGCACTGAACCATCTCCTGTGCCACTACCGCCTGACTACCGACATGTTGGTGTGGCAGGACAGAGACATTGGCACGCACGCACGCACACACACACACACACACGGAGGGCAAGGGAAGGGGAAGTCAGAGATGGGAAGGAGAGTAACAGCTACGGAGGATAATGTGAGTGATGGACACAGAGAGGAGAAGTTGGAGTCCCAAAGACTAATGAAGAGGTGGGAAGGTAAGTACTGTAAATGTTGGAGCCACCTTCCCCACAATGTTCCTTTGAGCTGAGGGCAGTAGGGCAGTAGAGCTGCAGAGCGGCAATGTGAGGAGACCAGCTAACATTAGTGGCATCAGCAGTGACAGAGAAATGGAATGGGGTCCCCATGGGGTCCTCCTGACCGGTTTTGGCATACACCCACCTCTCACACAGCCCCCCTGATTTTATAGGATATTATGTGAAAGTGAAGTGAAATTGGGAAACTCCAACTCCCATTGTCATTGTGACACAGCACTCAAGTGAACACTGCACACTGCACACAACGAAATTGCATTTATGCCTCACCCGTGCAAGGGGGCAGCCCTCAATGGCGCCCCAAGGGAGCAGTGTGGCAGGACGGTACCATGCTTAGGGTACCTCAGTCATGGAGGAGGATGGGGGAGAGCACTGGTTGATTACTCCCCCCACCAACCTGACGGGTCGGGAGTCGAACCGGCAACCTTTGGGATACAAGTCTGACGCCCTAACCGCTTACCCATGACTGATAGGCCCAGTCCATTATCTATTGTATATTAAAGATGGAACTCCTCACAAAGACAAAAACAACAACAGCAACAACAACAACAAAAACGCCCACCGGGAAAATGCTCTGTATGCCAGATGAAGTGTCCAGACCTGCCCTTGGATTATGCACTCCCTATAAACAGATATATCATTCAATACATGTTTCACAGGGAATCAGGTGAATGCGTACACATGTGGTGGTGGTGGAATTATGTGTACGCATTCACCAATCGCGCTCGCTCTCTCTCTCTCTCTCTCTCTCTCTCTCTCTCTCTCTCTCTCTCTCTCTCTCCCCTCTGTCAGTGTCATTTATTCTTTCTCCCTGTCCCTCTCACCTTATCAATCCCTTTCTTTCTTTCTTTCTTTCTTTCTTTCTTTCTTTCTTTCTTTCTTTCTTTCTTTCTTTCTTTCTTTCTTTCTTTCTTTCTTTCTTTCTTTCTTCCTGTCTGTCTGTCTGTCTGTCTGTCTGTCTCTCTCTCCCTACCTTCCTCCTTTCCTCATGAGATGGGATCCTGACTGATATATATTTTTGTATGGCTTGATGGGGGAGAGGGAGAGCCTCATAGAAGAGGCAAGTAAAAATAAATAGATAAATAAATAAATAAATAGCTGCTGTGAAGCAGTCAAAAAACTGTAATGGCGGGGGAGCTGGTTGGTCTGTGAAAAGACACATAGGAGGGAATAAAATCCTAATGTGGGGCCATAACTCTGTGGTTTTATGAAGTGGGTTTAGATGGTGTTTTAGGGCCTCTCTCACTCTACCACTCACTGTACCACACAGGGACGGATCATGAGTCCATGGACCCCTGGGACAGACAGCAAGAAAGACCCCCAAAAAACAGGGGTTTTGGCCAGATAAGATGTTAGAGACCGTTTGTCGTTGGTGGTTCGGGAGGTTCTCCCTGGAGAAATTTTGAAAATACAGTTGTTAAAAGAGCAATATGTCATGCAATGTGAGGATGCAAAATTCTCTTGGGCCCCTAGGCCTGGGCCCGGTAGGCCCATGCAGTAATCCATCCTTGGTACCACTTCACTCACCCTACCAACACCCTACCAACACCCCCACCACCACCTTCCCTGTCCTCTCCCACCACTGGGCCTAGATTAGTCTGGGAAATCCCATGCTGCTTTGCACAGTCGTTCCGATCTGAAAGGCAGCATGGCCGCTGCCCTAAGCAAGGGAACCTGAGCTAGGGAGTCAGTCACAGAGCGGGGAGGGTTGGAAAGGTGATGACTGCAGTTAGGTTTGAATAGATATAACTGACACGATTGGAAATGGGCTACCTGTATGCCAAATGACACATTTGTAACGCCCAATTAACGGCCATGGGCAATCGTGAACCACATCTTTCCTACAAGAAATTGTATAGGTAGCCCCCAGACTCTTACTTGTGAAATCACCTGGTGTTAACCAGGCAAGACCTACAACATATGCTCTCTGGGCAGATAGGTCTGGCTGACGTCACCTCACCTCTACCCCCACTACCACTACCACCACCACCCACTCTCATAGAAACACGCTCCCTGTTCTCTTTACACCCAACTCCTGGCTCTACTCCCCCATCACACACGCACGCACACACACACACACACACACACACACACACACACACACACACACACACACACACACACACACACACACACACACACACACACACACACACACACACACACACACCGATGTCCTTGCCTGGCCTCTCCCTTAAGTCCTAGGGCGAGAGAGAGAGAGAGAGAGAGAGAGAGAGAGAGAGAGAGAGAGAGAGAGAGAGAGAGAGAGAGAGAGAGAGATGGAGACAGTTTTGGATGAGGTTACTCTGCCCTGTTGCACTGCCCCCCCACACCCCAGGAGACCTCATTACTCAGCGTCATCAGGGAGCGGGTCAGCACCCCTGCAGTCCATCCCCAAGATTAGAGTCCTCTCCCGCCCCCCTCTGCAATAAAGTCTGCCCTCCGCTGCTCTCCCTCATCAATGCAGCGTCCACACTGAAGCAAGCACACATTTGCAATTTACTACATTTGCAGTATGTGTTTTTTGTCTCAGCGTGATGTGGCTTGTTTTTCACTTTTAAAAAAACGAAATCGTTCTGGTGTACTTTTGCTTGTGCCTTCTCTTAATGTGTCGTTCAGGTTTTGGGAATTTCTAGATGACATTGTTTGGGTGTCATGGTATTCCAAAAACCGAATGACACATTATGACAAATAAACATCAGTACTGTGTCCTGGCATGCGTCATGCCAAGCTTATGATGATGACATGACGTGACACCCTTATGTACACCACTGGAAAGAAAGTGCATCGGGACAATGAGTGCACTGTTATGATGTGTGTACCCAGCATTATGTGTGGATTTGGATGTCTATGAAATGGTGCCTTAAAACACAGCACAATAAATTTGCTGTTATCAGAATAGCAATGACCCCAGTCGTAGTGCACTACTAAAGATCTTGTCAGATTTGCTTACTGAATTCCTCCTAATTAATTTGATTGAAGACACACACACACACACACACACACACACACACACACACACACACACACACACACACACACACACACACACACACACACACACACACACACACACACACACACACACACACACACACACACACACACACACCTTTTATTTTTATTTTATTTCTTCTTCACCTTTCTTCTGCACACTTGTTTTGCACCGGCCATGCATTTCAATACAAGTGACACGAAAGTGTCTCTATGTACATGACAAATCCTTGTATCCTTGTCATAGCTCATAGTAGTGTAGTACAACAGTAGTTAGCTTTTCAATGTCTATTACAGTGTTCCACTGGTGGAACAACGTGCATTATGCATGGGGCTACATTGTGAAGATGTGCCTCAATGTAAGAAGCTTAAAGTTAAAGACATCAGAGAGTAGAGCACAAGTAGGGCTTTTCTTACTTACTCGAAGGACATTAACTCCATTGGCACCGGTTCCAGTCTCTTAAGCACCGTCAAGCATAACAAGCTGTGTGCAGCAGAACATGAGGAACACCTGCTCTGGAAATCACAGGGTCACGCTCCTTGGCCACTGACAACACTGCGTGACCAGACAACACTGCGGAAGGAAAACAACACTGTCTGAATGGCTCTCAAATCCACTCACGTCTTACTCAAGGCTCTTAAATGGATGCCCTCTGTTCAACGTCTGAGCTGCCCCGTGGCTAGTCCAGGACTAATCGGAAGAAAAAGGCATCTTTTAAATATGAGGTAAGTTGTCCTATGAACTCAGAGCTGTTGGCGGCTTGGCCCCCCTCTCTCCTTCTCTTTGCTTCTGGGCTGAGCTCGACCTTGACCTTGACCTCAGCATCTGCTGGTCACAGTCAAGCAGAGGTGTCAAAAGTAGAAGAAAAAAAACAAACACAGGTAAGCTATCCGAGTAACCAGTAGACCTGTGAACTTGACTTACGATCAGCTGACTCTGCACTGGTTGGATCAAGGTTGTAGTGGGTCCTTGTTGGGTTTTAGTGTTTTTCAGTAGCAAAACAGTCTATCCATCTCATTAGGTACAATGGAGTAAATTGTGTAACAGCTATGTAATATCATGTGCTAGTGTTGTACTTACACAATAAATGTACTTTTACTTTTGACACATCTGCAGTCAGTCACTGGCCAAATTAAATGATTCTGTCTGTCTACCTGTTGTCTTCTGTACGTGTTTATTATAGTAAGCTTATGTCTGTATAGCCTTGCAAATCCTGTTAGGTACTCGTAGGCCTATACAGGTATTTGTTTGTTTTTTGGTGCACAAACATAAAGGTTTCTTTTTATTTTACAAAACGTACCCACACATACTTCACCAAAGGGCATCTCTTATCCTCTGAAATGTTTGTTGTGACTATATGGGTTTGTTCTTGGGTTTCAGTTCCCTCTTTCTTTCTTATTCGGGAACAATCTATGCATGCAATGTTTTAGCTCAACAGGGGTTGTTCAACCCCATCAAATCTCAGTCTAAATGTACTTTGTTTTCCGTCCATGACTTGCATCACCCCATGATTTGATGGCTAAATGGAAAAGCATGGCTAATTATGTTTTTCTATATGGAATGAAGAGAGGGAGAAGCAGAGGGGGAATCCATTTCACACCACAACAGATGAACACAACGGCAGTACACAAATAGACAATACTGCATGTAATGGAAAAATAACGAGGAAAAAGCACAACCGAGATGTTGCTGTTGTCTCAACAGGGCGTACTAAAGACTTTACCAGGTGCATCTGTCAACTGAGTCTTCAGTGGAGTCAGTGGACCATGAAATATCTGCTCATCAAATCCATACATTTTTCAGTTTCCAAAGACAGATGACAACGTTTTTTTCAACATGACTTCACTTTCTGTGAAATATAATAAAATTGAATTACTTTTTCCAAATGTCTTGTGTTGAAATAGAATGTTCAGTGTGCCCAATGCATTTGTGTTCAACTTATTTTGAAGATTTTTTTTTACATTTACACACACACACCTTTTTAAAGACACTGCTATCACATATTTCGAGCATAACTGTATGGGTTTGTAACAGCATAAGCACAGTCACCCATTCATAATATTGTGAAGGTAGGCCTTAAAATATTGGCAAATTGCAAAATGCATTCTCTACTACGTTCCAACAGTGTAGCTCCATCACAAGGGTAACCAGATGATAAAAATGGGCAAGTTTGCATTCAGGATCAGTCACATACTGTACTACGCATAAAAAAGGAAAACATGATGAAGAGGTCAACCATCAACTAGTTGAGCTGCTGAAATCACGTTCCGGAAAAAAAGTACTGTCTTTTATTAACAATCATCAGTTAATGTAATGAACTGTTTAGTGTCCTCCTTCATCTGGGTTGTACACTCATCCCACAAAAACTGCATTGCATTGGCCCCATCCCAACTTTTTTGAGATTTGCTGCATGTGTGAAATTTACAAGTATTCCCCGCAAAACAATAATTTTGCTTGATTTTAACAGCTGACGTGTTGTCTTTGCACAATGCTCCTTCTTAAAGTGATACTGTCCCATTTTTGGAAATAAGCTTATTTTACACCTTCCCTTGAGTTAAATAATAGGCTTTTACCATTCTCCTGTACTTTCAACCGCTTTATGCTAACAGTTAACATGGAGTCCTATGAGACCAGTTTGCCGCGAGCTGGTCTCATAGGACTGAATGTTAACTGCTAGCATGGAGGTAAAATTTGCACTGCCATACCCCGAGAACGGTTCAAAGTACATGAGAACGGCAAAACCCTATTATTTAACTCAAGGGGAGGTGTAAAATAAGCTTAGCCTATTTCCAAAAATGAGACAGTATCACTTTAACAGATTAAATGTTTCGAAAATCACAGCATTTTGTTTTCATTCACAAAGTATCAAGTGTTTAATATCCAGTGTGTACAACCAGTGTGTATCCTTTGACACAAATGATCAACTTAACAAAAACGGTCACCTTAGAATATTAATACACTACTGTGGAGTATACAGGAGATTTCTGGGATGTGTTGATGTTGTTGAGGTCCGTTTCTTTGGATGTGTGTTAAACACAATCTAGCTCGTGTCTAAAGCATGTCTCAAGAAGAGCTCTTTCTTGCAGAGGGAGCTACTGCCCCCTCTGGTCTGTCTGTCTGCCTACCTTCTATCTATGGACATGAGCCTATTGGCAACTGTGAGGATACATGGCTGTGCTATTCTACCCTACAAAGGCAAAATTGTGTTAAAATAGAGTTTAGACTGAAATTTGTCTTCATAACATCTCCTTTATCTTGTGACAAAGCCTTATGGTCCAAATGAGTCCTATTTTGGAGATATTGCTAATTCACATTTGCAGTATCTACAATATCCAACCCAATACCAATACTCTGAAGGCCTTTTTTCCCTCAATTTCAAAGTTGAAATAGCTTTGTCTTTGTAGGGCAGTATACTGTTCATGCATCTTACAGTGTAGGCACGGCTGTTGACTGACAGACAGACAGACAGACCGTGGACACCTTAATTTCCCTCGGGATTAATGAAAGATACTCTCCTCTCTCTACATGTGTCTTTATACACATCTTGCACACTGAAAGGACACGTCAGACTAACCAGCCTTAAAGGACCACTTC
Organism: Engraulis encrasicolus; assembly: GCF_034702125.1. Classification (NCBI taxonomy): domain Eukaryota; kingdom Metazoa; phylum Chordata; class Actinopteri; order Clupeiformes; family Engraulidae; genus Engraulis; species Engraulis encrasicolus. Next base: position 4,292,031 of record NC_085871.1, read on the forward strand.
AGTCAATTTCAATATGCTGTTGTATTGCTCACGCTACCCTTGACTTGTCAGTACCCGGTGATGCCACATTTTTCGGCTCAGCCCTTTCCGAGATCTGGGGTCCATTTCTCGGTTCTTGTCGTTGCTAACCGTCTTAAGTTGGATTTTATCGTTCCCTTGGATTTAGTGGTGAGCGTCGCTGTCGAGAGAGAGTTGAGTAGCTCTTACGAAGGACTTTGCTAACGACGATAGCAAAGACGCATTCGAGAAACAGACCCCAGAGCTACTCTAATGGGGGCAGCTTTTGTTTACATTTAAAAAATTCTTAATATAGGCCTACTCCAAATATTTTCCCAAAAGCTACTGCTGTTTGCTAGTTTTCTGTTTACATTTTAAAAAGACATCCCAAAAACATCCAAAAGGTTATACAAAATCAACAAACATCTGCCCCCATTACAATGACCAGGATCTCGGAAAAGGCTGAAAGAAAAAAAGGGGAAAAAAGACAATCTCAGGTACTGAAAAGTCCAGGACCCACAACTGCAGGTTCAAAATTGGCTGAAGTTATCCTTTAATGCGATTTATAGGCCTTCTTAACACATACACACGCACGCACACCCTCACAGCAGAAAACAGTTGTATTTACAAGCAAAATGTTACAATAACCCTACCACCGTCTGACAATTGTTGGCAAAAGCAGTATGGAATCCAAAAAGATGGGTCCTGCCTCCCCAAAATCTCACCTGCTCTTTCATTGTTCCACACAGAATAACATTGACCATTGTTGTGGGGTCTTTCTCCCAACTGTCCCAAAAATGAAAGAAAGGAGAAAAAAAGGATTTAAGGTGTGGGATCCATCTTCTTGGAAATTACTTGACAAGTGAGTTTTTGTACTGCACCTGGGCAGATTTTTTTTTTTCTGTAAGCAGCACAAATAAGTGACCGCCGCCAATACAGCAGCGCTCCAAGGGGACTAAAAACACGTCACAAGTAACACATGTGATCAATGACCCATCACCACAACAATAACAGTGAGCCCGGTCCTGTGCGAATACAAAGAAGGATTCAACAAATACAACTGTTGCAGTGTTGACAGTTTTCATGCACTTCTTTAATATATCAGTTTTTCATATTCACAACAAATACATTAAGCTCTGTTTCCTTTTATAATATACAGTCTTAAATATTTTTTACACAGAAATATTTTCTCAGAATTTTTCCTCTATCAAAACGTTGGGGTATTTTTTGTCTCAACCTTTAATGTCTTCATTTCGAAATATTTCATAGCTCATTTTCATGTTTTTAGTCTCCATGCCTCTTAGCAAACAGTGTTTTTTTGTTTTCTCCTTTGTACAGCTATTTACAGGTGAAAACAATCTCCCAAAAAACAAACAAAACAAAACAAAAACTTGGTGTGTGATAGTGCTCTGCTGAGTGGGTCTATGGGACAGAATTCAGGATCAGGCTAAGAAGCAGGAATAGAAGAAAGGAATGAAGAAGGGATGGGGTTGAGTGTAGGTGTAGGTGGGGCAGGGGAAGGGGAAGGGTGAGCGAAAAAGTCTCTTAGACACTAAGAACATTCTGGAAGCGAAAACATTAAGCAGGGGAGGGAGAGAGGGAAGGTTCTAGAGCCAACATGTATTCCATATACAGTATATGGAAAATATATTCAGAATACATATTAAGACACCTCATTCAAGTCCTACTGCGGGGGACAGCTCCACAGCCAAGCTCAAACATCTGGAAATATCCACCATTCGGTCATGTATTCAACGTCATTCTCATAGCAAATAAGAACATCAACAAATAAATAAAAACACTCAATAAAAACATACTCCCATTCACTACATCCTGTAGTTGTGCCATTCCTGGTTTACACAGTTGGACAGAAGACAACCATTGTCTTTTCCAACCAACAAGCATGAGGGTGAGGAGACAACATTACAAATAATACGCTATGAAAACCAACACAGCACTTCTGTAGCCGGCACCCAAACCCACAACAAAACATTACTAGTGCTGTGTATGCACCATGTCGTTCCCCTCCAAAGGACAACATCTGTTTCACACCTCCCCTGAATCAGATAGGAATAGGGAGGAAGGGAGAGAGAGAGAAGGGGGGCAGGGTGATCTTTATAAAAGGAAGAGTGTGCGACCAGGCTAGTGCAAGCAGATACACGTTCTCAGATGTGGGGCTGTTTGGACAGATAACCAAATATTGAGGAATGGCACTGGTTGAAAAGGCAAAATGAAGAACAAAAAAATAAAGAGTATTAAAAAAAAACATCATATTGAGGGAAGTCAAGACTAATGGGAGAGGAGGAGAAATAAAGGGGTGGATGGGTGGAAACCAGAGAGGAAAACGACATCCTTTCTAAAAACCACTCTCAGCAACACTGTTCCCACTCTCTCCATCTCTATCCCTCTCTCTCTCAGCCCCCTCAGCAAGTGAGAGGAATACACAGCTGTTTCACAACGCTTCATTAACTGATGCCATTACGCTCATGACAATATTTATTAGGCCATGAAAAGGCAAAAAACTGCTCATTTGTTTCAACCAAATTCCACAAAGTGCAAGTACAAGCATTGCAGGATCCACATTAAAAATTAAGAAACAAAAAAAAGATATAGTTACAGCTAAAAATAAAGTACTCTAGGAAAGAATGAATCAAAACAAACAAACAAACAAGAGATAGAGTTCAATATAGTTTAAGTCACATAAATAAAATCTAACTCTGCAGGCCTGCCTGTCCACAAGAAAATCAAAGGCAAAACAATAGAAAAAATGAAATAAAATAAAAATCTTTGACCCCTCAACGGTTACTGGAATGAAAAAAAATTGAGGAAGTAAACTAAACAAAAAATGGCAAGATTCAGAGGTATTATTATCTCTTGTGTGACTATTTTTATGCAACAGAATGATGGCAGCCATCTTGTAACTTCTTGGACGTTTCATAGGCCAAATCTTTTGGTTAACGACAGCTATCTGCAACACTCCATCCACCCATACATCTGAAACAAGGCAAGTAAGACACAGCCATTTTGTTGAATGGCAAAGCTTGCAAAAAAAAATGTTGAGAAAAAAAACACAACAATTGTAACTATGACCAATATTAAACTGACAGTCAGTAATTGGAAATAACTGCATTGACTATGCCTTTTGACCTTGACAAAAAACTGTGCTTAAACGAGTCTTCTCCGAGTCAGCATACTTCACATATTTTCCTGTTAACCATCAACGAAAACATTTACAAACAAATGCCAGTCCAGGCTGTTTGTGACTGGCATTCCAGACAGCGAAACTCTCTTCATGCTACAAGGCCCCAGCATTTGTTCTTCAAAAAAGGATATATCGTCGCTGTCAGGCAGAAACCTTGTATCTCAACTTTTCATCGTTTTTCACACACTGATTTATAAAGCACTATTTTCAAAATAGATAATCACTTCAACATGAGAGTTGGTTATTAAATAATTCATCATACACATTTACTCATGAAGACCGACCAGTAGCACTGATTTAGATTTCATAATGAATAAAGAACAGATGCAAAATCAAATCAAATAGTGGAGATACAAGGTTTCTGCTGGACAGTGACGATATATAAAATCTAAAGGCGCTCCACAAAGTGCTTCCTTATGCACCTCTTACTGTGATATTGATATCAGCAGTTGTAATACAGGACATGGCGCCACTACAACAGACTTGTACGGTATTGGTTTCTGCTCCAACAGCAGCGGCACAAGATCATCTCCCTGACAGACACTGACAGCTAGGTACGGCACGGTCTGCTTAGCTCGGAGTGGACGGCCCGCTCCTCTTATTTGAGTGTAGCTTATCAGCTAGATGCCAGGACACCCTGGCGAAAGAAGGAGGGAAAAAAGAGAATAAACTATAAAACCTTTGTGGTCTATGTGGAATTGTGCTGTATCCTTTCAAAGCTGGAGTTCAAGCACATGGAGGTTGTGAGGCTTTTTTTTTCAACAAAACAACTTTTTAAAATAAATGCTCGAAAAGGATTACCCCAAAGATGACAATCAGGGACAATCACTTTTAGTGAAACACACCATTCTGGACTGTAAAAGTGTCTATAACTACACTGGACGATTACCATCCTTCTGGACAACATGTACAATAGCGCAAAGTCATCACAGCTGTGGAATGTAAGAGATTGTGGGGTTGGGGGGGAACTGGTAGGGTCTGTGGATGGTGCAAAAATCCAGATATAGCCTCGTCTTCACTGTACAGGCAATGGGATAATCACCATTAGGACGGAAGGGAAGGGAAGGGGAGGGAAGGGGAGGGAATGTAAAGGACTTGCCTTTATACAGAGCCAGGAGGGAAGGAACATGGGAAAAAACCCTAATCTGCTGCAACAAGCTCAACAGGAGAGGAAAAGAAAAGAAAAACAAAGAAAACAAAAGCTTTTTCCACCAGTAGCTCCCAATATGCTCAAAACATATGTACTGTATGTATATTAAAAAAAAAAAAAAAAAGTGTCATTCAAGTCATCTTCCGAACGAAGTTGGCCCTATTACACAACACCTCTCATGGATTGACTGACGGCAGATCAGAGCCAATCCCAATCAGCCAAAAAGCAACCCCCACGGGAGGAGGGGGCAGCTGTTCTCTCTGTTCACGGTCCTCAAGCAAGCCATTGGTGGACAAATGACCATTCTGTGCCATGGTTGGCCGAAACTACTGAAATCGCCATCATCCATTGGATGGGAATCCATCCATCCTTCCATTGCTTCTATCCAACCCCACTTCTTGTCCACCCTCTGGGGAGACACACGGCACAGCAGCGGTCTTAACAGAGGGGGCCACAATCCACTCAGACCACTTCAATGCTTTCACACTCATCCTTTCAAACACCTCTGTCCATTGTCTTCCCCATTACAAAGGGGTGGGATGTAGACCAGTACAACCCCTCTCGTTCCTCATTTCCTCATCCCTCTCTCTCTCGCTCGCTCCTCAAAAGTCTTCTTGGTGTGGGCCTCACCACAGTCTCCTTTGGAAATTCAATTTCCATCATATAACCGTTCTTTTTTTCCCCCAATCTCTTTGTTGTGTTCGAGTGTCTTGTTGTGGTTGTTATTGTTCTTGTGGCTGGAGGGCGAGGGTAGGAAAGATGTGGTTGGGGCAGTGGCAGAGAAAAATCAAGTTTGTCTAACATACTGTGAACCAGAGATGTCCTGTTGCAGAGATCAGTTGGTCAGCTTTTTTCCCCCGTCTTTTGTCCTTTTTCTTTTTTTTTCTCTTTTTTTCTCGATGTTGTGTTTGCAACTCCCATTTTGAGGCTGTTGCTCTTCAGGTTAAGAGGAAAAGAGAAAACGGCACATTCTTTGAGACTAGGTTTTTTTTGTTTTTTTTTTGTTTTCAGCTTTATGCATGAACCCACTGTAGGAACACAAGACTTTAGCAAAAAGGTGATGAGGAATGGACTAGCGATGTCTGCAGTACTACTTGAAGGCTGAAAACTCCCCTGTAGAAAGACACACAGAAAGACAAACAGAGACAGAAAAAAGAGAAAGAAAGAAAGACAGAGACAGGAAAAAGAGAAAGAAAGAAAGAAAGAACGAAAGAACGAAAGAAAGAAAGAAAGAAAGAAAGAAAGAAAGAAAGAAAGAAAGAAAGAAAGAAAGAAGTTATCAGCAACATCAATCATAGCACACTTGAAATAGCTTCCTTATTCTGTAACAAACGGTCATGTACAGTGTTGTTCATCCTATGAAATAGGATTCATTTATGGCATAGGGTTATGGCATTATTTTTAAAGATTTTTTTGTGGTCTTTTTTGACTTTATTCGACAGGACAGTGTGAGAGATGGACAGGAAGAGAATGGGGAGAGAGACAGGGAGGGGTCGGCAGAGGACCCGGGCCGGGAATCAAACCCGGGTCAGCCGAATGGTATTCGAGTGCCCTACCGGGAGGCCACTGCAGGGCCAGGGTTATGGCATTATTGCTTATGGAACAAATAATTCAGACAGAAAGCATGTGAATGCATAGTAGGATTCATGATGTACACATACGATTTTGCACACTATAGAAACATTATACATTTAAATAGACTTGAATTTAACTATTTTGACAATGTGGCAAGACATACGTGTGGTATGTAGCACAGTGTTCTAAATGTCTATAAGTTGAGTTATTATACGCCTTTTTTGTATGTATAGGCACACAAATGTACTGCCTGACCAAAAAAGGCGAACGCGCACCATTTTGTTGGACTGCCTTTAGCTTTGACTACGGCGCACATTTGGTGTTGCATTGTTTCAGAAATGTCAATCTTGCGCTGCATTAAGCTTTTATCAAGATCGTGTATTGATGATGCTAGCTTGAATGCTACCTTCTGCAGCACATCCCAAAGATTCTCAACGATGTTGAGGTCTGGACTCTGTGGTGGCCTTGTCTGATTATCATTCGACGTTCAAATCTCTTCGAGACTTGGTCTGACCAAGAGCATAACAATTAAAATTTCCGGCATGGTTGACCAGCCTCTCTTGGTTTGCTTATGGTTGTTTGCTTACCGACAAAGTGGGAGGAGTTTCCGTATTTTCGGGAACTCAGAAAGCACTTGCATTGCTCTTGACCTGACTAGTTGCAAAGCTGAAAGTGTGGCTTCATTAGGAGGGCACAGCCTGGCAAGTGGTGGCCAGTCCATGTGTAAAAAATATGTCTTGTGTTTCCAAACCACTCTGGTGGCACGACTTGCTTCTCATTTAAACAACCACGTCAAAAGACACAACCTATGGTCATGTAAAAAGATGTTCATTCTATTTGATAAAAGTCAAATCATGAGTATCAGCATTCATCACATTCAGTATCAGGTCTAGGTTCTACTTTACTTACTTTACTTTACTTTATTTCTTCAGGACATTGCACATTAATGAACATATACATACATGTACATATATGTAAATATGCAAGATTGTAGCCCAAGGGCTAATTTCCATCTGGTATCCAAAATAGGCAGGCTAGATGTTTACAAGGTTCAGCTACAGTGTGTGCTTTAAGAATGAGCACAGCTGACTACCTGAATACAGTGAATAAACAGATAATTCCATAAATGTTGTTTTTTCTTCCCTATATGGGCATATTCCAAGATGATAATACCAAAGACCAGGCAATCACTGGTGTGTGTGTGTGTGTATATAGTGTACTGTACCATAGCAGCCAGCCTGTATAGGCATTTTGGGACACACAGCCACCCTGTATAGCAGTGGCGGCTGGTAGTCTGTCAAACAGGGGAGGCTGTTCAATTACAATATGTCCAGAACGCAAAAAAATGTTGACACACATCTTACATTGGTCCTGAGCCACATATGGCCTCACACACTAAAGGACTCTTGTTGAAACAAATTTGTTAATCATGAATCATTATCCCCCTTGTAGCCTAGGGACTTTTTTTTTTTTTTTTTAAAATTATTATTATTATTATTATTATTATTATCATTAGGCCTACCTCCGCCACATAATGATGTGATTGAGTTTGCCTTTGTTGTCTTTGTTCATTACTGGGTGCACGGCTTAACTTACCACTAGAGGTCGCAAAATCTTTAATTATTTACCAGACATTGCCAACACAGTAGGAAACAAGAACTCGCCACTCACGGGACTTGGCAGTTAACCAGTTGGTCAGACACCACACCACGAAAGCTCAAAAGAAACGGTTGTTCTTCCCTACCTTTTTTCACCAAGTCAATATTAGGCAGTGCTCTGCTCTGCTCCTTGATATTCATTTTCTCCTCATAAGGACGACTGGAATTCGCCAGAATTTAATCCACAATGCTTGGCATTTTGCATAGCTCTCTAGCTTTCTTGCAAGCTAGCCCTAACGAAAAGTATATAGGCAACTTCAACTTTTGAATTGGGAGATTAAAAAAGATAAGGACGTGCCACTATTAAGACTTTATTCGCAACACTAGGTTTACAAGAATATGTACACAAAACTGGAGTACACCGCAATGAATAGCTTCCCCACTGGTTACCACGACGAAACTTCTCAGTCAAATTAATAACATATCCGCATTTCGAAATGAAATCAACTACTGTAGCCTACTGACACGGGGTTCACCCAATCACAAGTCGGAGCTCCAGTCTCCGGTCCCTCCCCCCTCCTCTCTCTTCTCCATTCACTCCCAGTGAGGCTCAGTCTCAAAATCAAAAACATTTCACGGCAATAGCCAATGACCGTTTTGCCATTGAAAAGCATACAATCCCACATGCCATTGAAGTCCATTGAGACTCGACTCGCTTGCGTTGTCATGAGCGGAAAAAAACTCGTGCAAGCCTCGGGATCGTATTACAGATTGGTTTCATCTCTAAGTTGAGCACATGCATTTTCTATGGAGCTGGGTCTGAAATAGCAATGTTATTAAGTCGTGTAAAGCATTAGTTTACATACTATTCTCCGTGATTTTGGACAGGAGGCGGCGCCTCCCTTGTACTCAAGGAGGAATCGCCTCTGCTGAATAGGTCTTTGGCCTGGCGCACAGGCACACAGGCTGAAGTGTGTGTGTGTGTGTGTGTGTGTGTGTGTGTGTGTGTGTGTGTGTGTGTGTGTGTGTGTGTGTGTGTGTGTGTGTGTGTGTGTGTGTGTGTGTGTGTGTGTGTGTGTGTAGTATAGTTTATACCATAGCAGCCGGCCTGTATGGGTGTCTTTGGGGACGCGCAGGCGTACAGGCTGAAGTCCTCGGTTTGGAATCCGGCGCGGTTGAGGGAGGGTTCAGAGGCGCTGCGATGGATCTTGGGTAGCGAACGCGCCAGCAGCTCTATAGACGCCAAGATCTGCACGATTAAAAAAAAAAAACATAAATCGTGAAAACAAACAAAAAGCAAAAGACATACAGGTACACAATAACTACTGCTACAGTAGTTTTAACAAAAAGAAGATAAATGGTTCTTTCTGCTGGTAGTAGAAGTGGTAATTGCAGCCATTGTATTAGTAGTAGTAGTAGTAGTAGTAGTAGTAGTGTAGGGAGGCGCAATTACGCTCAAGGGAACTTGAACACAAAGACATCGAGCTACATGGACTTCCTCGATGCCTCATCAGTGTCCATGTGTGCGGTGTCTGTGGATATGCCATTGTGTTTTTTTTGTCCCAGAGAAGATTAAAGAGATGCTTTTTGGAAAGGTCACAAGGAGTCATTCAATATCATTCCCTTTCCCATAATCTGACTCACCGCTCTCTCCACAGCTCTTGCTTTTCCATGATGCCCTGTCCTTTTTGTTTTTGTGTTTTCAGTATTTTTTTAAATCCGTGTCTTTATTGACAACCTCAGTAAACAGTTTGTTGCCGGTCGTAGTGAATAAGACTGACTGTGCTGTGCTTTAGTTGAGAGAAAAAGGCCTTCTGTTCATATAAACAACAGCAGCAGTTCCACTGTCTGTCACTTCCTGATCCTCTGCTTCTGCGCATGTTCTCCAGTGGCTGTAGGTGCATTTGTGGCACTCTGAGGCCATCTAGTGGTTTTGATGGGCAGCCTCCCATTACACCACATCAATACATCATTACATTACACAACAATACATTACACTTAGCTGACGGTTTTATCTAATGAAACTTACAGCTTTTTAGATACAGGGTATTGGTTACCATCCCTGGAGCAATGTTGGGGTTAGGTGCCTTGCTCAAGGCAATTTCAGCCATGGATAGAGGTGTAGGGAGGATGGGTAAGGGTGGGATTCAAATCTGCAACCCATGTGAAGTTCACCTCCGTAACCACGGCTGCCCACATTTAATGTGTGTCTTTGTGTAAGAGGGAGGTGTGAGGGTGAGCATGTGTGAAAGAAGGAGTGAGAATGAGAGAACGAGTGTGTATGCCAGTCTAGAAGAAACATGGAACTGGAGATAGATAGAAAGAAAGAGAGGATGTGAGTGAGTAAGAAATGGAGTCTGTGTGATCATAACTGTATAATCGTAAGCATTTAAGTGTATGTGGGCAACTGTGGGAAGAGGGGTCTCTCCTCTTGCTCTGTGTGTGTGTGTGTGTGTGTGTGTGTGTGTGTGTGTGTGTGTGTGTGTGTGTGTGTGTGTGTGTGTGTGTGTGTGTGTGTGTGTGTGTGTGTCACCTGTGGGAAGAGGGGTCTCTCCTCCCGCTTCTTCTTGAGGCATTCTGCCATCAGCCTCTTCATGGCCTTGGGGCAGTTACTGCGCACCTTACTCAGGTCAGGAGACAGGTAACCCCGACCCACCATGAAGATGATCTGATGGAGGAGGGGGGGGGGGGTGCAAAAGAAAGACAGAAAGAAAGAAAGAGTGAGAGCGACATTAGCGATGCATCAGTTGATATCAGTTCCTCTTTTCAAGTTTGAGTAGATTTAAGAAACAGTGCCTGGACAGACGGTGGCTTCGACAGACAGTCAGAATGTCTTAAAGTTCCATTACATGTTATCTTTCTCATGAATATTTACCAACACCAAGTATGAAGTATTCATTATGATTTTGAAATGTACACTTTACATACTGTACATTCAGTACATAGCAGGTGAATCTTACATACAGTATAAGGGTGGATGGCATTAGCGCCATTTTGAATTTCCGAGTATACCTGTAGTCAGGGATTAAAGCAAAAAAAAGTCATCTGACTGAACTTTTTTACCGGTTAGGCACCCGATCGAGTATCACTCCGTAACCCAACGAAAACTAATGTAGCCAGGCTCTGCCCTCATAACGAAACATACACTGGTTTTATGCAAGGAATGGTGCCAGAGCCAGCACTAGGCATAGGCAGACAGGGCAGTCACCTGGAGCAGAATAGGCCTATGTATTGAGGGCGCCAGTAATACCAAAAAGTGCCACAAAATCAGAACTTCAACCAACATAACACTACACTTCACATTAACAAACATAACCTCCTTGGCGGAGGTAATGAATATTCATTATACACTCAGTAGGCCTATATACACACTCAGTATGAATGTACCTGTAGGTACTAGATCAGATGCTATGCTATGTTTACAGATGCCAATTTCTAAATACAAAAAAAGTAAAGAGGGAAAGGGGTCAGGCCTAGGCCACCAGATTGACTAGAACTGGCCGAGAATGGAGGGATAATGGATACTATATCAGACTGCAAACATTGAACTGCAATTTGGGGCATGTTTTGGTTATTTCCTCTTATTTCTACCCATTGTTTATGAATTGTTCACAACATTATGCAGAATGGATTCACATTGAGTGTTGCTTCAAAATGGTCTAGCTGATATCACAGAATTATTGACTTGGAATTGCAATGCGTTGATACAGTGATCCCATTATGTTTTTTTTTTGTTTTGTTGCAGTAGTAGGCTATATTTTGTCTTTCCCATCAGAATGGGCAAACACTGTTCTGGTGAAAGCACTGGTGCGCATTGCTTGCAGTTGTATTTCTGACATTTAAACTAGTTGGTTATTTTGTATGTTTTTCACTATTCGTCCTGTTACAAATAACTTGTTGATGTTTACAAACAGGGTGCGGTAGTCTACCTCTTGTATTCTACCGTTTTGAAAACCTATGGCTACCGGACCGGTACTTTTTTGCTTCTCGATGTGCGGTGCCAGGCACACGCTTACCATTGATTTAAAAAACGTCCCCGATTCCTACACGCACTCATGTTCTATCCTACAAGCTGACACGACGCAAGCAAACACGACACAGTCAGACATACGTCTATATAACAAAAGTAGCACACTTTCCCAAGCTTGTCGCGCAACTTTCCACTCGAATCAAGACAAATCACCCACCTATCAGTCCTGAGTGCGCAGTGCGCAAATAACTGAACTCAAACGAAGCGTATAGTCCGAGAAGATGGGCACAGACGTTGAGCCACTCAAAAACGAGCACACACAACTGTTGCTGCACACTATTCCAGTTAGCAAAAATAGCATCACAGAGTAGCCTACAACAAGCCTTGAAAGTGAAACAAACACCGAAACGGCAATTATTGACCACCCATGAGAACACTCAGGGTTCCCACACTTATTTAAAAATCACTTTCCAGGACATTTCCAGGACATTACCAGGACCATTTTTTGGTAATTTAGGACGGATGTTTTCTCCATCGAACCCACAATTTGGGCATACACAGCGACACACCGACAGGGGACAAGTAATAAATTAAACAACAGATGGAATGGTTCATTTTAACCTTTTAACCTTTAACCTTTCGGCGACTAAAATCCACATTTAGCAACTTTTTGGTAAAACATGTCTTTTCAGGTGCTGTTTCCACGTAGCAGGATATTTTTTTAGCAGGGTATTTTTTTCTCCTGCTAGGTGTAAATGCAACATGTGGATAAAAAAATCCTCCATTGTAACAAATGCGTTTCAGCCCCCTAAACAGGATATTTTTTTCTCCTGCTTTTTATACCTGGATTTTAAATATCTGCTACGTGGAAACGGAAGGCCAAAACCAATGCAAAACCAATACAAGCAGGAGAAAAAAATATCCACATACAAAAATATCCAGCTACGTGGAAACAGCACCTCAGTGACGCTGAGCTGCTGTCAGAAGCATTTCCTACGATTAAGCAGGGCTGCAGATATGCTCTGATCTCCAAAAAAAGATAGCACTACAATTTTTTGTAAGTAAGTGCTAGCACTGCCTATTTGTAGGCCTATTATGACCCTAGGCATGTTTTCGAGAGATATATAACGCCATCATATCATCTAGCGACTTTTCAGCAAGCCAACTAGCGACTTGTAGCGACTTTTGGCAACACTGAGTCAAAGAATATAACTGTGTATAAGTGCAATCAAAGATGGCAACCTTACCAAACTGTGCATGTGTGTGTGGACAATAATGTATTCAATGCGTGGATATAAATTCAATCGTCATGTCTAGACTCAAAAAAGAGTAAAAATTATACCACAAACAAAATCGGGAAAAAGTTGAAGGAAAAAAAATCCAGGACAAAATATTTTTTTCCAGGACATTTGGTGAATTTCCAGGACATTCAAGGACTTGAAAACATATCTCTAAATTTCCAGGTTTTCCAGGTTTTCCAGGACGTGTGGGAACCCTGACACTGCTTCCCAGAACAAGACGTGGCATAAAATATTGGCTCTGCCAGGGATAGCCTCCGCGACCCCTGTAAAATGCAACCCATTTTCAACTTATTTCTTAAATATATCCGCAACAACAAAGTTAATATGCTATGATTACAGGTGAGACTGTAAATTATCCGTTGTCAGAAAGACAACTACAGCTAGTTCTACACGTAGCCAGTCAAACGCGCTAAACTTTGAGGATGAAACGCATGTTATTAGGCATGGTATCATAGAGGTAGAAAATAACACTAGAGAGGACACAGCAATTTGCGACAGCACTGGGAAATGGCAGCTGGAGCTTCCCAACTTCCGTAGGTAGTGTAGGTACTTTCAGGCAATGCAAGTCAATGGAGAACATGCCCACCCCTGTCAAGAAATTAACTAAAACTGTGTAAATATAAAGTAACACTTTAATCAAAGACCAGATTTTAAATGTAAGGTTACATATCTACTGAAATCATATGAGTCGATAAAATACATTTAAAAATCAAATAATATATTTTATGAACATAGTTAGCAACACACTTCAACTATTGTCCTTGTATAGTGTGTTGATGGACATTTTCACATGATTAAGCCATTTTTGACAGAGGTGAGCCTCGTTCTCCGTTAATTTCCATTTCTCTGATCTACCTACAGATAATGGCCGCTACAAATTGCCGTAAAAGGGGGGCGGGGTCCTCTCTAGTGTTATTTTCTACCTCTATGCATGGTATATTCTAGCTAGCTGCCAATGATAGCCGTCCCATTGGGGCTATGAATAATGTTAGTAAAAGTCACAATGCTTAAAAGAAAAACCCTTCATGAAAAAGACATCATGCGCAGTCGAAGTAAACTATTCTTTTTTTCCTAACTATCCGCCACGGCAGGTGCAATGATAATGGAAACATACGTGTCCTACCTTCTTCCAGCTATGCATTCCATGCGCATTATTGGCCCATATTGGAATATCAGTCCAACCCGTTTAATGATTGTCATTGCACTTTAAAGACATAGTATTACACTTATTTTCTTTTCTGCCATCAGCAACAATGTTGGCTATTTGATTTTTTAATCTCTCGCGCTGCGCCGCAACCGAATTGTTGACCGCTGGTGTACTTTTTTTTTTTTGGAACACGGAAGACCAGGGGATGGCTCAAAACTACTGAGTGAATCTGTTGTATGACACAACCGGTGCTGGAGTGTATAACTAAATCCGTGCACCAAACACACCTCTCGTCCCCTTCTCATGGCCAGGACTACTCTCGATTTGAGTTCAGTTGGAAAGTAAAAATTGTAAATTAATTGACATGAATTATGAGGACGGAAATCCGTCCAAACGAAAATCCAGTTGACGGAAATCCGTCATAGTGACGGAAAACTTTAATCCCTGCTGTAGTGTGTGCGTGCACACATACACCCCTACCTGGTCTCTGTTGTTGATGTTGGAGTATGGCAGTGCTCCAGACATCAGTTCGTACAGCACGATGCCAAAGGCGTACACGTCCGACTGGAAGCTGTACGGGTTCTTATCCTGCAGCCGGATCACCTCAGGGGCCTGAGAAACACGCATGCACACACGCGTACACACGTTAACACACACACAAACGCACACACATACACACTTAACACTAGAACTACCAGGATTTTTCTGCCTACCTAGAAGTACCAGAGAGGGGTCATTTGACCCGGCGGCTTTTACGAGTAGCATCCAACTGCAGTTTGCAGAAGTGGGCAGGTCTGGATTTCTGAGATCCCGCCCCTCCCATTTTGGATCTCGCCCCTCCTATTTTTCCTATTATAGTAGTCTGTACAGTCCCACACCATCCCGACGTCACCCTATTTGAGAATTTGCGCCAAATGTCTTCTCCGGCGAATGCATAGTCTAGGCCTACACTATTCTATGCACACAGCTTGTATCGTGTCTCGTCTTTTGGAGTGCTAAATAAATGTATTGATAAACACTGGACATAGAATCATTCATCAATCATAGGATATTCGATGGCGGTAGGCCCAAGTCAGTCCCTCCAGGATTTTGCACTGGGATTTTGTGATTTTTGCGGTCAAAATGCCTGATTTTGTGGCGGCATTTTCTCATTTTTTGCAAAGATTTTGCGGCATTTTCTCATTTTTTGCAAAGATTTTGCATCCCTTTCTGTTTTTTTTGGTAATTGAAAATCACAATCAGTCTAAGCAGGCTTAAGACAAAAGAGAGAGATTCAGAAACACACTTCCTATATAATAGAATAGGCCTAATAAAATATTGTGAAAAACTGTCAGAGCGTCTTATTAGCCAGTGCGTCCAATGTGTAAAAAAATCATGGCCGCGACACTCATAAATCTCTGTCGATATTTTAGAACGACTTCGGGGGGAAACGGGACAGCGCGTTATGAAAAAATACTTGTGGGTATAGCCTACCACTAGGCCTAATGAAGAGCGTCGCGGGGTACAGTAGCCAGGCTGTAGGCTATGCAAGCGTTACAATGTCACCTGTTGGAAGACGCGTCTCTCTCTCTCTCTCTCTCTCTCTCTCTCTCTCTCTCTCTCTCTCTCTCTCTCTCTCTCTCTCTCTCTCTCTCTCTCTCTCTCTCTCTCTCTCTCTCTCTCTCTCTCTCTCTCTCTCTCTCTCTCTCTCTCTCTCTCTCTCTCTCTCTCTCTCTCTCTCTCTCTCGTGCTCGTATTGCAAGCTGTTGCATATTATTTGCTTGATGCAAAGTTGTGATGGCATACACGCTCTCGTTGACATGGTTGTGTGCATGGTTGCATGGATTCGCAAGACTTTATTGCAATAACAGTGAAAGCGTGGAAGGGCCGTTCACTTCCTATCTCGGTGTCCTTGACTGAAACAAGTTGCAAAACTTCACACTTCCGAAACCTTTGCGATCGGCACTACAGTGATTGTTATCAGAAGGCTTGTGCCTACGCATAGACATAGACCCTTAAATTACAAACATTAGCGAACATTGAAAAGGGTTTCAGACAACGACCGTCGGGTAGCATGCTCATGAAAGCGACAGGGGAGAGTGGAGAAGTTCCGCAAAAATGTAGCCTAACGTAAGATGTTTGCTGTGCGACAGAGGCCTACCGTCACTATTTCTTGACTGCATACACTTCTTCGTCATGGATAAATGGGCAACAATACTTTTTCCACCCAGGATTGCACTGAAAAGTAGGCTACTGCTGTTAAAAAAAAAGGTCATGAGTGTGCAGCACCGACGCCTGCGTGTAGCCTGTCAGGGAGGGGAGGAGAGACGCGGAACAGCTGAGATGAGGGTCGCGACTTCCGAAATAGCAGGCAATTCTTTTTCAATGTTTCAGTGACATATTAACAAAAATGCTTCGTATTGGTTTTCGTCTCCGGTGGTATTGTAGTCACATTTTTATATTTTTTGACGAAAATATAAATCAATAAACTCCACAGAATGTTGAAATTTTGCGGGAAAAATGCGGCTTTACAGGAATTACGCGGCATCGTGAAATTATGCGGAATATCATTGAATTTGCATGAATCCACGCGATCGCTGAATCGCGAAAAACTGGAGGGACTGCCAAGTGTAGCACACCAGCATACATTGATGACTCTTAGAGCTGCTTTGGACAATAATACTGCCTATGTAGGCTAATTGCGGTGTGAAGTGGTTTGTATTATGTCTCGTCGTTGGTTAAGTAAATAGGGGCCTATATTTACTAAACACTGGACATAGAATCATTCGTCAATCATAATAGCGCACCATATTTGAGAAATGGACCCAAATTATCTGGCGAATGCAGTAGGCTTATTCTATGCACACAGCTTGTTATCGTGTCTCGTCGTTTGAAGTGTTAAGTAAATATATTTAGACCTACTAAACACTGGACATAGAATCATCCATCAATAGCGAATGCGTTACCCTGTATTCTAGGGAGATTGTATCGTGTCTCGTCGTTTGGAGTGTTAAGTAAATAGGCCTACATTTACTAAACACTGGGCATAGAATCATTCATCAATAATAGTGAATGCGTAGTTGGCTACACTGTATTCTATGCACACAGCTTGTATCATGTCTCGTCGTTTGGAGTGCTAATTAAATATATTTAGCCTACTAAATATATTTAATTTTGTACGTTTCAATTGCATGAGTGTTTATTTCCATTTACATAGAATAATTTGTCCTTGACCTTACTTTCTCTTTCATAGTAAAGGAGAAGATTGAAACGGTCTCTGCAACTGCTTTAGGTTCCTGATTTAATGATAATGTTAAGCGCTGTTAGACGGTTAAAAACAAAAGGTTAATGCTGTGTCAGGGTGTCAGTTTGGAAGCGGGGCAGATGCACGAAGGATAGGCCTACCAAAGGCTACTGCAATGGCCTGCTCAGAGTCCAGTCCCCAATCCTAAAGAGATTGTGGCGACAGCATCCAGGCTTTGGGACTTTGAAGAATGTGCTCATGCTTGTCAATGATGGGTAGGCCTGTGTTTAATTTCGAGCGGATCACACATGGAGTAGCCTAATTCGCCACTGCACAGGCGTTTTACTGCCTACTTTAGTTTTCTTGTAGTAGCCTACCCATCTTTCGAATTTTAGAAACTGGCACCAAATATCTGGTCTTCAAACTAAGATACTAAGAAGAGACACTTAATATTAATTAATATTAATGTGTTAACAAATACTACATGTAGGTTATATTAGCTAATAATAATAATATCTTATATTAATTTCCCTCCGGATTAATAAATTATAGGCCTACTAAACAGGGTCGCGTGCTGTTCATCGCGCGGTTCACTCAAAGCTCCCCGCTCGTGTTTCCTACACTCACCAAACCATTATACATTAGTGGAGTAGAGAGAGTGGATCTACGATTTTATTTGTGAAAACTCTGCGTCTCTGCTCTGCACGGTGCAGTGACTTCCAGAGCTATTTTTCTTCCCATGTAGAAGCTTAGCGCTGCCGCTGAATGACAAGGGGGAGGCACTCGATGTGCTCTGGGGGGAGGAGGAAGATGTGCTCAGGGGGGAGGAGGGAGATGTGATCCAGACCTGCCCCCCGCCCTGCACACTGCAGTTGAACATACTTGGCTTTTACCTAATACACTAATCACTCATTTTGTTATGGTAATGAGGCTGTTAGGGGCCGTGTGTGGGGTGAGGGGTGAGGGGGTCACACCTTACAGTGCTAACAGCCAAGAAAAACAGGGACAGACAGCTTCTTCACAAGGGCTGTCAGCCTCCAAAATCACCACAGGTAAATAGCAACTTGCATGAAGATATCAGCAGCAAAGACAGATAGCACAGTTTGGCGGACAGTGTGTTACAGTTTTTCTCCATTGGTTTGGCTCATTTCTTGAAACTGAGATGTCATTCTCAAAACATGGACAAATCCCAAAACTAATTTGCAGTTCCTCGCAACAGAATGGCATTTATCATTTGTTTCATCAAATTTCAAATGCTTTTGTACATGTCTCAATCATTTAGTACATCCTTGCAAATGGCTATGTACAAGTATCCTACAGTTAACACAATCAGCTTACATTTAGTAGAATTTTCAAATGAATGTACCTTGCTGATCTATCCCAATTGGTTGATTCTTAGTGTAATGGTTGTCCTGAAAACATGTCAGCACATTTTCTTCAAGTCATCAATGAACGTGTGAATGTCCCATGTGATCATGACGAATCATATGACTGCAACCAGATAATGGTTGAATTACAGTTTTTCTCTATTGGTTTGGCTCATTTCTTGAAACTGAGATGACATTCCTATAACCATTGGGTCATTTGGCCAACTATTCTTACACTTCTGCATAACAGTTCAGATAACTAGCAAAATGTCATATACCTCCCAAAACACCTCATTCTTGCATCAGCACTAAACCGTCTCACATATAAATAGTCAGTACCATCAAAATGGCATAGATACTTCTCAATTGCTTTGGCTCATTTGCATTCATTTAGTCCTTCTGTCAAAATAAACTGGATGGTTCAGCATAACTACATGGATCCTCATCACTCGCTCATATCACCCCAAAAACAGTTTACCCATGTGTCAAAACTAAATTTCTTCCCCACATATATCATCAGTACCCCCAAAATACATTGTCCCTTTGCCATTGTGTAAGCACTGGCAGTCAAATGGTTAGGTGTTTTATCTACGTTCAGCTAACAGATTTCGACTATGTATAAAAATGAAAAAGTGAGTGAAACCATTGAAGTTTGACAACACAGATAATTTACCAAGGACATTTATCAGTAACTTTCTTTACTGTAAATTCATATACAGAAAGTAATGCCCATATATCACAGGTTTCTCGTGGGTTTGGCTCATTTCTCAAAACAGAGATAACATTCTAAAAATAACATGGACAAATGCCAAAGCAACTAGCAATTGTTCAAAACAGAATGTCGTTTGAAAAAATGTCATGAAATTAGCCAAATAACAGAGGAAACTGTAGTATACACGGTTGTAAAATTATTAGTACTAGTAAAGTTACAATACCATCTGACCTGTTGAACACTGTCATGAATTTACTATGTAATGAAATTCTTAAAATATGATGTCCTTGACTGTTTTGGGAATTGCGTAGACCACTTTGCATATGATGACTTACATAATGAAATAATGCTGACGTGTTTTGGAGAGGGCAACCATTAGACTGAGAATTGTCTAATTCGTTTAGATAAGCAAGGTCAATTTATTTGGAAAATGTGCTAAATGTATGCTGAATGTGTCAACTGAAGGGTATTTGTACATATCCATCTGCAGAGATGTACTAAACATTTGAGAAATGTACAAAGCATTTGATATCTGATGAAAGCAATGAAAAATGCCATTCTGTTTTGGGAAATTGCAAGTTGGTTTGGGGATTTGTCCGTGTTGTTTTGAGAATGTCATCTCAGTTCCGAGAAATTAGTCAAACCAATCGAGAAAAACTGTAACGTGTGAATCTCCCATGCCATGTGACCATAACGACTCATGTGAATGCAACCTGGCAATTGTTAGATGGATAAATACCAGTGCATGTGGACTACTGCTTCATTACATTTCCCTCAAGAATTTTGTGGTGAAAGAAGCTCCTCTCCAAGGAACGAAGATGCAGAGATACAGCACTCAACAGGCATTGGAAATGATCCACACACGCGCACACACACTCACGCGCGCACACACACTCACGCGCGCACACACACTCACGCGCGCACACACACTCACGCGCGCACACGCACACGCACACGCACACGCACACGCACACGCACACGCACACGCACACGCACGCGCACACACACAGCTAACTAACTGCTAACAGCCACATTTCCACAACAAAAGGAGTGTCCGCGGGGGGTCCAAAGGGTCAAATGACCCTCTTGTGGGGCTTTTAGGTAAAAAGGTCAATTGACCCCTCCGTGGTAGTTCTAGTGTTAATCAAATGGTCTACATTACACAATAAAGGGAACACCAAAACAGTGCAATACAACTCTGAGTCAATCATGCACCAGCCTGTTTAGTTGGGGAAGCAAAGCCGATTGTGAATCCATTTTGCCTACTGCAAGTTTAACTGACAGGACAGGACAGTGGTTTTCAAAGTGGGCCTGGGGGACCCCTGGAGGGGTGCAAGGGGGTGCTAGGGGGCCGCGGCAAGTTGGCAAGAAAAATATAGCAAAACAAAATAAATAATTGAATAAAATAAATAACTAATGTAAAGCGAAATAAACCAGAAACAGGCTAATATTTAATAAATGTTTCATAATGATCTATTGCATCTCTAATGGAAGATCTACTGCTTTCCTGTTGTCCTTGAGTGGGTTTTCGGATGCACCGACTCCATCGAGTTGTTAAAGGGCTCATGTCAGGGGGGCCTTCCATGAAATCTGCTGCTATATAGGTGGCCGTGTCATGGGAACGTTTGGGAACCCCTGCACCAGTAGACATGGAAGACAATCTGTACTCTTCAAAAGAGTGAGAGTATGTATGCACATCCCACCTCACTGAGGCCTGGTGCAAGACAAAGGCGTATCGCGCAAAAGAAAAAGTAGAAGTCCGCACACCGAAGCTCCACTTTAAACATTTCCAACCTTCGAAGCGGAGCTACAGTGTGCAGACTTCTACTTTTTTCTACAGACAATCTGTACTCACCATCCACAGGATGGATCCCGAAAGCTGCTCGAACTGGTGTGAACCGCTCCAGCGCGATTTCACTGTGGCCAGACCAAAGTCACCAATCTTCACCGTCAGGTCCTCATGAAGGAAGATGTCTGAGAGGAGGGAGGGGTTAAGGTTGACTTGCAAAAGAAGGTACCACTAACGAGATGCACACTCATGGAGCCCCCTAGCCTGGGAAATCCCATGCCGCTTTGCACAATCGTTCGGATCTGAAAGACCGCATGGAAGCTCATCCCAAAGCGTTAGCCTGAGGTACAGCAGCGAGCAATCCGAGAGCGTTGAGGAGTGGCAAGATGATGTATTACTGGGGAAATGGAAGCTTAGTTTGTTTGAATACAACTGACATGATTGGCTATGGGCTACATATGCAGCCAATAAACGGCTGTTGGCAATTGTAAACCACATCTCCCCTACCAGAAACCCAATCACTTGCGATATGGAACCTGGCAAATGGAGCCCCAGGTTCAAATACAGCCTGCGTCGTAATGATTGAGTTTGACCTCTCTTCTGTTCTTTCAGCCACTCTCTTATTCTGGTGATGCTACATCTAGTTACGAGCTAGCAATTGTCATTGAATCTTATGTTTGAATCTTATAGCGGCAAGGAGAAAGGTAACACTCAATCATTTAACTCAAGGGGAGGTCTAAAATGATTTCCAGAAATGGTACAGTATTGCTTTAATCAACAGCAGTGCATGCTGTACATCTCAATGGGGGTTAACACGCATAACTGTACAGTCCCAATGTTTTTTTTTGTTCGTGGCACCACACAATGCTACTTGGTCTGTGGGAACATTGTCGTGACACAATATACTGTTTGCAGTCAGCGTTGAGGAAGGATACTGTTGCTCTTCAGGTCCCTGTGGATGATGGACTTGGCATGCAGGTAGCTGCAGAGGAGGCAGAGAGACACCGGGGTCAGTCAGGAGTCAAGTCTCCAGTCTCACACACAC
Organism: Engraulis encrasicolus; assembly: GCF_034702125.1. Taxonomy (NCBI): domain Eukaryota; kingdom Metazoa; phylum Chordata; class Actinopteri; order Clupeiformes; family Engraulidae; genus Engraulis; species Engraulis encrasicolus. Next base: position 4,314,107 of record NC_085871.1, read on the forward strand.
GCGCCAGCATGAGAGACGTGCACGTACGCACACGCGAACATTTTACAACACACACACACTAACACACAGCACACACACACACATACAGCACACACACACACACACACACACACACACACACACACACACACACACACACACACACAACATGCTTGCAAAGATGCGCGCACACACATCCAGAAAACAACAGAAGACATACTGTATGCCCCACAAAATGACAAAGCCCCAAAATTCTCCCAGAAGTGCCCACGCTTGGCTGCCTGGGTTAGTGGCAGGCGGGAGCTGGGACTGGGATGGGGATGGAGAGCCAGGGCTGTTTGTGGTGTTCCCCTTTCACACGCCTGACAGAAGAGCTGCTCTCAGATGGGACAACACTGCCAGCCGTAGTATTGTAGTGACAGTAGAGCCCTCAAGCCGAGCTGGGCTGAGCTGAGCAGAACAGAGGAGAGCAGAGCGGAGCTGAGCTGTGTGACAGTGGGTCTAAGTTGCGAAGTCGCGGGTTGCGGAGGTACGACAGGGGTCGCGGACAAAAGGGACAGTTTGGATAAAAGGTGAAAGTGAAAAGAAAGCGTGAAAGCCCATTGGGAAACTCCAACTCCCATTGTCATTGTGACACAGCACTCCACAGCACACAAGTGAACACTGCACACTGCACACAACGAAATTGCATTTATGCCTCACCCGTGCAAGGGGGCAGCCCTCAGTGGCGCCCCATGGGGAGCAGTGCGGTGGGACAGTACCATGCTCAGGGTACCTCAGTCATGGAGGAGGATGGGGGAGAGCACTGGTTGATTACTCCCCCCACCAACCTGGCGGGTCGGGAGTCGAACCGGCAACCTCTGGGATGCAAGTCTGACGCCCTAACCGCTCACCCATGACTGCCTCAAACCTTGAATAGAGGATTTTATAACCTTTCCATACACTGTTAGTAACAATATTGACTTCAATTGGGTAATAAAAGTATTCACTTTTTCTGCGATTTACACTCAAGATGAACAAAATTATGTTTTTGCATTTGGAAAATGGGAGGTGGGGGGAGGGACGCATACGGGTGAAATATTCTTAGGTCCAAAAGGGGGTCCCAGCAGAACAAGTTTGGGAACCACTGGACTACTTCATACCTGTAGCTCTGCCTGGCCTGTCTTTCTCGGTTCTTCTCTGCCTGTCCCCCTTTCTCTCCTACGGTCTCCTCTCTGTCTGTGGCTTGAGATTCTGCTACGTAAATAAGAGATTCTTTTTGGGAAAAATACTGTCCTGTAGAGAATTTTGAATGAGATGCGTTTGTCCTCAAATTCACACAAGCTAGCAGGTGCTGTGAAAAATCCCGATTTGTACTTGAAAGGAACACAAGAGGATTCTTCTGAGGATCCTAAATACTGTGCCACTTTGTTTACACCCTAACAAGGACTCTGACAAGGACTGTCCTTTAGGCCTTGATAGACCTGTATCCAGAAATTATTTTGGGTTCTATAAAGAATATATTCAAGCAAAAGCGTGCACAGACACAGACACACACAGACACGGCAACAAAAGATTATTTTGCTGTACTGTATGAGCCCCAACAAAGGCAAGCATGGCCAGCCACTCCATATGCACATCTTCCATTTCAGAGTTTGGGAGCAATTAATCAATCATTAAATGTTGAGAAAATTATGGTTTGATCACAAACACACATGGACACACTCTCTCTCTCTCTCTCTCTCTCTCTCTCTCTCTCTCTCTCTCTCTCTCTCTCTCTCTCTCTCCTCTCTCTCTCTCTCTCTCTCTCTCTCTCTCCTCTCTCTCTCTCTCTCTCTCCTCTCTCTCCTCTCTCTCTCTCTCTCTCTCTCTCTCTCTCTCTCTCTCGTTACCAGAGGGAGTCAGTATTTCATGCTTTTTTACAATGTACACGATTGCGACCACTGTTTGCTAGCTTGGAGCAGTTTTTCGATCATTGCAATGAAGAATTCTCTGCAGAGACCTTTATTCTTGGGTTTAGGTATGTAAAGCGTAAACAAAATGTATGCCGACTGATCAATTTCAGTCTGGGTGAAGCCAAGATGGCAATTTATGTTACCAGGAGGAACAGAGTGGAGGAAATACCTGGAACTGAGCTTTCAGATGTATTTCCTTCACTGGTTAAGTCAAGGGTCCTTGTTGATTTTCGTTTTTTTAAACTCATGAATGATTTGGAAACATTTGAAGCAAGGTGGTGTTACAAAAATGCTTTGTGCTCTGTACTGAATGAGGAACTGCACTTCAGCTATTTCCTGTAGATTAATCTATTTGCTGATTATATGTATTGCTTGACCCTGGCTATCTGCCATGGGGTGATTGTAAAACAACCTTATTGTGAATAAAGAACTTTTTAAAATCTCAAATCTCTCTCTCCCTCTCCCTCTCCCTCTCCCTCTCCCTCTCCCCAATCATGTACCCGCCAATTCAGTTCGGAAGGGAAACTGATTGTGATTCCATTTTGCCTACTGCTGTGCAAGTTTAACTGACAGGTAATAAGGTCATAACCAAGACAAGCCCTAAGAATGGTCTTAATGCAGAAATGGCCCGTGGACACCACCTGCAGAAACCCCATTTCTGGCTTGTGCCACATTTGTCTTTTTTCAATGTCCCCTCCCTGGAGGCACCATCTCCATCAACTACCCGATAACACACACACGCATGCACTCACATACACACACACACAGTGGCTAGAGACTTACTCCATGCCCTGTGCCGTCTGGCGGGCGATGTCGATGAGCTTGATCATCTCGAACTTGGTCTCGATGATGTGCAGGTGGTGGTAGAGGCTGGAGCCCTCGCACCACTGGGTCACGATGGCCAGCTGAGGCTTAGTGGTGTAGCCCATGAAGAGCAGGATGTTCACGTGACGCGTTTTCCTGGTGGTGAAGGGGGTGTGAGAGAGAGAGCGAGAGAGCGAGAGAGCGCGAGAGAGCGCGAGAGAGCGCGAGAGAGCGCGAGAGAGAGAGAGAGAGAGAGAGAGAGAGAGAGAGAGAGAGAGAGAGAGAGAGAGAGAGATAGATAGAAAGAGGGAGGGGGGAAGAGAGCGAGCGAGCGAGCGAGAGAGAGAGAGAAACAAACAAAAATAAAACCGGTAGGAACAGAGGGATGAAGATGGGGAACAGCGAAGGAGTGCAAAGATGGTGGAGAAAAGACAGAAATAAAACGTGGGGAAAATGACAAAAGAAAAAGGTCGGTTAAGAAAGCAAAAAAAAAAAGAGGAAAAAATCCAATGCCACTGTATGTAAGCAGATTTACAGATTCATGTAAACCACAGATAGTGTATACATATTGACTATACTTGAGATACATACTGACCTCAGGGCTGCCTCTAACTCTGCCTCTAACACTGAGCATGAACACTTCATTCTTGAAGACCTTGCAGCTGAACGCACACTACATACAATACAGTACATACTATATCGTGTACACATATACTGCATATGTATAATACTGCATGATCTACAATGGAGATGCATACTGACTAAATGCCAGGGACACATACACGCCAATTTGGCCAAGTGAAGTGAACTTCGCCATTCATTCCTATTGATGGAGCCAAGAAGGCAAGCGAACATGAGCTAAGCAAAGCAAAGATATTCGACCAAGTTTAATATTATGCAAATGAGGAGCGAATTCCGCCTGTGGTGGCCAATCAAATCAACAAAATAAAATGTTTAACTCAATTTGATTTGCCGCCACGACCTGATGACCGTTGAGCCGTCAGAATGACGCCCTGAATTTCGCCTGAATTTCACCCACGTGTCCCCAATACAGTAAGGACTGCCTGTAACCTCCTGCTCCTACCTGAGGACGCCCACTTCATTCTTGAAGGCCTGCAGCTGCTGGGGAGTGGGAGCTGTGACGTTCAACATCTTCACTGCCACATCACCTGCAGGGATAACCAGCAAAATCAGCGGTTACATCTCAAGACTCAACAGGATGGAAAACAATCTCATGGACATCGTCACTGCCACAGCACCCGTTGGGATAACAAGCCCAATCAGGAGACTGCATGTCCATGGGGGACCCAGGTACGAGGCTCGATCGGAGACTGAAGCCTGGCCCCGATATAGCCAATACAGCGGGCAACACGTAGACCATTGCGTAGACCAGGGGTCCCCAAACTAAGGCCCGGGGGCCGGATGCGGCCCGCCACGCCCCTTTGACCGGCCCTCCACCTCTCTGCACCTCACCATTTGCCCAAAGAAGCAATCCTTACAGGAAAAAAATGATGATAAAATATATTTTTATTTCCATTTCTATTGTATCACTCATAAACCTTCAACCAACCATTTTTCTAAACTTTCCTTGCTATTTTTACGTGGTTGTTGGAAATTAATAGGAATACCTGTGGCATTTCAAATTGAAAAACATGTGAAGTACTCACTTCTTTTCCAAATCACTTGTTATGATGAACTATTTTGTGCTAGAAATTATGGCTATAACAGGCAGTGGCCTAGTATACAGCCCACATGATTGATCCCGGCCCCTGATCACTGTCAGGAACGATAATGTGGCCCCCAGACAAAAAAGTTTGGGGACCCCTGGCGTAGACCATTGAAGACATGGTCTCTCTCTGTGAATTTACTGAGGTGATGCATACTGTTATAGACTGTACAACAGCCCATCCAATATTAATAATATTTAGGTGTAAAAAAAGCTTGATATTGCTTATCTACATTCCCACGAAATCTACAAATCCCCCTCTAGCTATGGTCTGTTATTCCCTTACCGTGCCACTTGCCCTTGTAGACTGTTCCAAAGGAGCCTGATCCTATCCTCTGGCCCAGGGTGATCTGGCCCTCCGGGATCTCCCAGTCGTCACTCGAGTCCCTGCGGCCCAGAGTTTTCTAGAAAGTTGGGGAGAGAGAGAGAGAGAGAGAGAGAGACAGAGAGAGAGACAGAGACAGAGACAGAGACAGAGAGAGAGAGAGAGAGAGAGAGAGAGAGAGAGAGAGAGAACGCTGCATGAATAAGACATTTCTGGGAAAGGCTAGAGAGGGAACCACAGCAGAAACGCTGCAGGCAGCAAAGAATGGAGGGGAAAAAACATCTAAGAAAAAGGAGAGAGCTGGAGCCCCATAGTTCCAGAGAGGGTAAATGGAACTGCATAAACAAGATTTCTAGGAAAGACTAGAGAGCACAGCAGAAAACATGTGTGCTGAATAAGAAATAAAGAGCAACAGGAGAAGGAGAGGAGCGTATAATAATAATGAAAAGCCCACGTCGAGAGGTGGAGGAGTGTGGGTGGTCATTATCGCTAGCTCTTTTCATGAACGAAAAATTATGAAAATGCCTTATTGCATTATTATTACGGCATTACATGCATCATTGAACTGTCCCTGACAGCACGGTTTAGCCCATAGGAGGCCTCCTCTGCCTGCTGCGAGTCCAACTATGGTGGGGCATGCGTGGGAGAGGGTCGTGGGGGGATTGGGTTGGGGACACAATTTGATTCGTTCCAGCAAAGATACCACACATCCTTTGCCCATGCTGCGTTTATTCAAGCAAGCAGTGTTTCGGCCAGGATGGCTATCTATATAAATACAGTGAAAACACCCCATTGTAAATTGTCACCTAGTCAGTCATTGGTTAGAGGAGCACTTCTGACAATCTCAATATGCTGTTGTATTGCTCACGCTACCCTTGACTCGTCAATGACTGGTGACGTTGAATTTTTCGGGTCAGCCCTTTCCGAGATCTGAGCTATTCTAATGGGGCAGCCTTTGTTTACATTTAAAAAAATCTTAACATTTATAAGATATCATTTAAATATTTTCCCAAAAGGTATAGCTATTTGCTAGTTGTGTGCTGATGTTGCATAACCTTTTGGATGCTTTTGGCAGTAAATAAAAATGTTTTTTTTTTTAATGTAAACAAACACCTGCTCCCAACAATGACCAGGATCTCATAAAAGGCTGAAAAACCTGAGGTACTGACAAGTCCAGGGTAGTCTGAGCATTACAACTGCAAGTTGAAATTGGCTGAAGTTATCATTTAAGATCAACTCATTCATCAGTCCCATGACAAATGTCTAGTCAGAGTATAGCTCTGCATTTACCTACTTGCTACGTCTTCAATGACCGAATTCGACTCACCATTTTATTGCGGTCCTCGGATGAGGATGAGGACTTGCGCTCGCGCTGCGGGCAGGGAGACTTCTGCTGCACCTTCACATTGGTCAGGGAACCCGGCAACGACGCGGGGGGCGTGGCCGACAGGCCTGCTGTGGAACCTGCGTTTTTGATTGGTTGTGAACGATGATGATCATGAGAAGATGAGAAGATGATCATGACACGATGGGTCGTGATGGAGAGAGAAGAGAAGAGACAAGAAAAGAAGACACACAGATGACACTTGGTAGAAAACAACTTCCACACCAGAAGGAGGTCAACGAAGGGGAGGAGAAGGAGAAGAGAAGAAACTGTGTGCTCATGAGGAGTGGCTTGGTTTTTTTGGAGGTGGAGAGAAGGGGCGTCACATCATACAGCACGTGCAGTGTGGAGTGCAACCTGAGGGCTGAAGCCAAAGGGCATCTGGGATATGCATTTGATTTTATTTTGAAAAACACATTTCTTTGGATTTTATTTTTTTTTTGTTCTTTTTTTCCTGTTTATTCATTCATTGACATGATCATATAACAGTGAATGAATAAACAGAAAAAAAGAACTTCAAGAAATCTTAAGGAGTGTGCAGACCTTAAAGGGGCACAAGGTAGGATGACGTCGTTTGCACAGTGCCCGTGGCATGCCTGTCTCAAAATCTACACCATAATAAAAAAATGCTGTTCCAATAAACTCGCTGTGAGAATGTTTTTCATCACGGAATGCCAGCAGTTGATACAAATCTGAATACGATATGTAAAGCGATTTTTCGTATGAAAAGTGTTTCCCACGACACTTGTTCGGACCACTCTGTCAAAAAGTTGCATTTGGGGTTTTCTGACAGCGGACCGTGGAAGTGGTCGCGAGAGTCATCGTTCACTTACTAATGATTCACATAACCATCGGCTGACTCGGGACAGTGATTAATTAAACTTTTAATCCTACCTGGAGCCCCTTTTAAAAAAACCCGTCAGCACCAGGGATTGTTGCCAAGATAGGCCAAAAGTGCATCTGGGATATGATATTACATCCAAGGGCTGCAGCATCATTCATTTCATGATGATCAACAGAGAAAGCAGAAATCCCTGACTAGATAACTGGAGAAAGTAATGGTGGACAGAGGGGGGTTAAGTATGTTTGATTGTTGATTGATATGTTGTTTGCAATGTTTGAGGTAGTGCGTGTGTGCGTGTGTATGACAGCACGTGAGAAGTCTTCAGAGAGACAGGGTGAAACACTCACAAAAGAGACGGGTGCACAAACGGACGAACGAACGCACGGACCCACAAGACAACGGACGCACACAGGCACGCACAGACTACCGGACGGACAGGGCATGAGGTAGGGGTAGAGAGTGGGAGGGAGGGAGGAAGAGAAAGAGTAAATATAGAAAAAACAGGCTAAAGAAAGAAAGAAAGAAAGAGAAAGAGGGGGGGGGGTTTAAGAGAAAGAAGGAAAAAGAGAAAGACAGAATATGACGAGACAGCGAGAGAGTGAGAGAGTAAGAGAACGAGGAGAGTAAGAGAACGAGAGGGAGAGTAAGAGAGGGGGTGGGGGAGAAGACAGAAAACAAGAGAACAAGATGGAGAGAGAGAAGGAAGGAGAAAGGGAAAGAGAGAAGGAATGAGAAAGGGATAGAAGGAACAGAGTAGAAGTTGTTGGAGGGAGGGGAGAGGGGGTAACGAACACAACGACACACGAAGGCCTAGCTACCTCGGAACACAGGCTCGGGGTCAAAATCAAAGACAGTGTCATTGGGGTAGGAGTATAGGAGCGGGCTCGAGGTCCGCGTGCGCTGTTTCCTCAAGCAGCGCGCTGGGTGGGTCGGGGGGGCTGCAAAGAGGGGCGAGAAAGACAGACACAGGGCGTCACGTCCACAGGACAGGGGCGTGTAACCCTGACCTCCCTCCCCCCCTGCTCCTTGATCCTAGACACCCCCCTCTCAGGAGAACTAGGGGGTGGGGGGTGGGGGTAGTGTGTTCAGGCAGACAGAGAACTTTGCCAGTTTCCGTTCCCACACCTAATCTTGAACCAAATGACGTGTTCACATAAAAAATTCAAGTGTTTGAAAATCGAGAAGTTGGTTTGTGATGCAAACCCGAAAAATACTTTTTTCTTCTCTGTGAACCATGACAACAACATGGATGTCAGCAGGTTCTTATGGGTAACACGCGGAAAAGTGAAGAGCCCGGTAGCGGGCGGGTTCGCAAGTAAGCACTTGAGTTCCAAACACAACTGGTGCGGGAATCAGGGAACCAGCATTGTTCTGGTCAGCCTGAAATGGGTGCAGGAATACTACACAGCATAATGAAATATTAGCAATCTTACTTTTCTAGTTTCAAGTAAAAACATACAGTCAATCTTCATTTAATGCAAGATCACCTTATAACAAGTCCTTTAGAACTTGAACTTAGACTACTTACATTTGATCAGATTTTTTTACTTGTTTCAGGCAAATATTGCAAAAATAAAATAAATTAGTCTAAGCTCTAATTCTAAATTCTGGTTCAAAGGTGATTTTAACTTGAAACTAGAAAAATAAGCTTGCTAAGATTTCATTTTTTTCAGTGTAGTGGTTGTGGGGGTGGTTGCGTGTGCGTGCACGTGGGATGGGTAGGTGTGTAGGGTAGGCAAAGAGGGTAGATGTTGGCTCCAAGTAGTGAGGTGGAGGGGAGCTAGGGAGGTTCGCCGAGATCTTCCTTTCACCCTCCTCTTCCTCAGGAAATTCGCCAAAATGTTATAGTATTTACATGTTTAAATAGTAATTATATGTACGACTACTTGCACTACTTTTATAGATTACATTTTAATAAACACGAGCAAGTACTATAAATCCCACCGTGGAACATCAATTAATTTTACCTAGAAATAAGCTGTAGCATCAAGTCACTTGTAAGTCACTGAAGTGTTTCTTAAATATTTACCTAATCATATTTAAAGCCCATGAGTCATAATTATTTACAGATATATGCCCATGTTCCTAGGAGTAAAATAAAGTAGTATAATAAAGTCTGCCTGTATTAATAACTGTGAGTGTTGGGAGTGGAGGGGGGGGCTGGTTGGGAGAGGGCTGCTTGTCAGGTTTGGGAGGGGTCCATGGACCCCCCCACACCTCCTCCTCCTTTCTCTGGCGCACGGGGACACGCAGGCCAAAACACAAACATACAGCATGGGAACATGGAATGAACAGAAGCCACTGAACGAGTGTATGCTTGCTTGTGTGTGTGTGTGTGTGTGTTAGTAGTAGTAATGGACTCTAACCTTAGAGGCTGTGTCTACAAGTCTGTGTGTGTCGACACTGCCGTGTTTTTAGTGTGGACAGGTGACTGTGTGTGTGTGTGTGTGTGTGTGTGTGTGTATGTGTGTGTGTGTGTGTGTGTGTCCATGTGTGCATGGGTGCGTGTGTGCGTGTGTGTGTGTGTGCGCGTGTGTGTGTGTGTGTGTGTGTGTGTGTGTGTGTGTGTGTGTGTGTGTGTGTGTGTGTGTGTGTGTGTGTGTGTGTGTGTGTGTATGTGTGTGATGATGTTATACAGTGCGCTTGTGTGGGCTTAGAGTGCAATCGTACCTCCATCAGATCTCTGTAAACCTTGGTCACGAATCAAGTCCTAAAAACACAAACAGGATAGACAACAGAATTAGCAAGGAAAATGGTGCACTGTAGATCAATTGTGCATGCGTGCGTGTGACACTACACTCACGTCGATGTTGACTGGCTCGATGGTGTTGATATGGACGTTGGGTGCGGAGGAGGAGCGGTCCCGCTGGCCAAACTGGTTGCGGTGGTCCTCCTCTCCGGGCCGGAAACTCTGGGGGATGGGGATGGACTTGGACGGAGACACGCTGGGGTGGCACAGCGACCTGAGAGAAAGAGGGGGAGAGAGAGGGAGGGAGAGAGAGAGAGAGAGAGAGAGAGAGAGAGAGAGAGAGAGAGAGAGAGAGAGAGAGAGAGAGAGAGAGAGAGAGAGAGAGAGAGAGAGAGAAAGAGAGAGAAAGAGAGAGAAAGAGAATGAACAAGGGATGGTGGGGACAGAACAGAAAAAACTCAATCCTGAATAGTTCTTTAACAGATGACACAAAAATATCCTTAATATCCTCCAAAGTTCATACTATCATCTGTTGTTTATCATTTTTTACACTGCTCTTCTTGTGACAGGCATCTGTGCAACTGTATTCTATTCTCAAGCACAGGTTGAGGGTGTGTGTACTTTAAAGATCTGACACGTTTTGATATCTTTGTCAATATTTTTTAACACGGATCCATACAACAATTCACACCTATTTTACAAGTTATGCTAACAAAACGTGCTATTTGGGCAAATGTGATGGGGCTGAAGTCTTCCTCCTCACTTGGCGGTTCAAGATTCAAGAAAAGGTAAAGAAATTGTGTTTGGAGAAAATAATCTCTAGTAAGAAGTAGCAGCAGATTCCCAAGTTAAGTGCATTAGATTCTCCCCTCCCCATCCCACTTAAAGTGCATGAAAGACTTGCCTAAATGCTTGCTACCCACTGTCCCACACACAAACACGCACGCACGCACGCACGCACGCACACGCGCACACACACGCACACACACGCACACGCACGCACACGCACGCACACGCACGCACACGCACACACGGACACACACGCACACACACGCACACACACGCACACACGCACACACACGCACACACACGCACACACACGCACACACACGCACACACACGCACACACACACACGGTGGGTGAAGCAGGTCAGGCGCAATCGTGGTAAGTATAAAACTTATTTTAAGTATCAAAACAATCCAACTTTAAGTGTTGAGACTGACATCCCATTCACAATATAGCTGGGGGCCACAGACCCAGTTTTCTTGCGGTGTCCTAATAAAAGTTGGATATTCGCGCAACAACAGTTAGATTTCTGTTATAAGTGTATGAAATGAATGAACATGTTTGCCATTTTGTATAGTTTATTTAAGCGAAGTGCATAGATTTATGTTCGTGTCATCAGAGCTGCAAGGTGGCAGTGGCGGTGGCAGTGAGTGTGAGTGTGAGAGAATGTGTACGAGAACGCCTGGTGATGCCTCCTTACCCGGTGGAGTCCGAGGGTGGCAGGGACGGGCAGACTTCCGAGATAGGGGTGGTCCCTTCCGACGACACCTCCTCCTGGGTGATGGGGTGGTGCTCGAAAAACTTGGACACCAGCAGCAGACTGCAACATAGACACCGACACACACGTTGTCAAACACAACAATAGTCAATTTGCTGTTCTGTTTTCTTTCATTAGTTTATCAAGGCAATATACAAGCAAATATTTCTTCATTATTATACGGCACTCTAGAATGGTGCAAGAGCTCCCATTCACTTTCAATGGGCGGACCCAACGTTCAGTGGTCACTACTTTTCTGTAATGCCCACCTAATAATACCCGCTGCCAATGGCAACGAGTTTTGGTCACTTCAGAGATCACTCCGCAAGTAGATCGGTCATATCTTCACTGATATGGCTTGCCTTCTGATTTTTAGCAGTATGGCAGCAGCGCGTTTAACGCACGCTGCTGGTGGCCCACTGATGATCCGAAATCGTACCACCAAGTAGGCAACATGCAAGCAAATACTACTGCAATACAACACTCAGAGGTGGTCCTTCAATCACTGGCACCTGGAGCGACACTCCCTTTGCGGCCAAGCAAACCCTGGCAAGGAAAAAAAGTGTATAACTGCTGATATAACCCTTTAATACCATGCTATTATTGTAATATGTGGTAGTAGCATGTAGAAACATGTCAATGGCGATAATTGGAGATTGTGCTTTTCAAATGTTAATAATTAATATAAAATTCAATTGTGGCTTTATATAACCTAAACCATTCTTTTTCTTTTTTAGTTGAGCTGATAAACTCCGTTTCCCATGAGCACTCACTCCAGCTGGTCGTAGTTGACACACATGAGGGGGACCTCGGTGCTGCAGCGCTGGTGGAACTTGTAGCCGCACGTCTGACAGCGGAAGCCCTGGAACAGCAGCTTCCGGCAGAAGTCGCAGAAGGCCAACGTGAAGAAGGTCTTCCTCACCTGCCGACCAATCAGAGAGCATGAGACGGGAAGTGATGTCAGGGAGAGATTCTGTATGTGTCGTTAGGGCGATTCAATGTCAACAATTGTCCAGATAATGATATTCTGGACAGATCTGACTGACCCTAACCCAATATTTGACATCAGTTAAATCAAGTACTGTATACTAACAAGGATGCCATTAAAATGACAATTATTGTAAGCAATGGCACCAAATCATACTGTATAACTTTTCTTAGTGCAACAATGCTTTCTTTTCATTTGCCCTCTCAAGCAAGACCACTGAGATTGTAGAATAAGTTCAGACTTGTTGCAAACCACAGGGCCAACAGGAAGGCATTGCTACTTGATAGCTAATCAAGACAGTAAAAAGGCACACAGTGCACTAGTGCAAAACATCTGGCCAATATGCAATATATGTCCAAGTTTGCAGCATAAGGGCAAAATATGAGAAACTGTGAATATATAGTTATTCGAAACACTTTATAAATAATGAAATTATTATCAACAACATTTTTGTAAATGTTCATAAAGGGGCAAGAACTACTTTGTTGACACAGCAGACAAAGCGCAGTCGCATCGGTCCTGGATGTGTCTCCTCCAAAGAACAGAAGGCATGAAACCACATAAAACTCACACAGCGTAATTTGGTTGTTACTCATTTACAAACATTTATAAATGCTTTGTTAAATGTTAATTATTATCAAATGTTAATTATTATCAAATGTTAATAAAGTGTTTATAAAGCTTTTTTGGGTAGTTATTCTAGTGTTACCACACCCTGATATTTACTGTAAGTGACCAATGTTGTGGAAACATAATTTATTCCATTAAATAGTCTGATAAAGTCCAGTTGTTTTCTACCCAGGTCAGTAAAAATTAAATGGGACGGTCAAACTAGTGACTACAGTAGACAGGGCAAATGTTGGTGTGTGAGAAATGGACAAATCTGACAGCCCAAATAGGTCCCAATGTACTATATCTCATCATTGTGGTATTAATAAAAACATGTATATTGCCCTACAAAGGCAAAGTGCAGCCAACTCTGAAACTGAGAAAAAGCCCTTCAAAACCTTGGTATTAGGTTGGATATTGTAGCAATTGCAAATGTATTTGACACAGCAATATCTCTAAAACAGGACATATTTGGACCATTAAGCTTTGACACAAGATAAAGGAGTCACAAACTCACAAAGTTGTGGGTGGTCAAGGGCACGTTCTCCAGAACTTCCACGTGAAGCTCCTCCCCTGTGAGCCAGGAGATATCGGTGTCCCAACCAAGAGGCTTCTTCTCCCTATGGCAGGATCAGGAAGAGAGGCATGTCTATATCAAGTTCAAGTTTATTAGCCATATCAACAGTATAGAAATACAGTTGCTAGGAATGTACTTCGGTGTGCCAACGCATTCAACAATACAACTAGAGCAGTCATGGGTAAGCGGTTAGGGTGTCGGACTTGTAGCCCAAAGGTTGCCGGTTCGACTCCCAACCCGCCAGGTTGGTGGGTGTAGTAATTGACCAGTGCTCTCCCCCATCCTCCTCCATGACTGAGGTACCCTGAGCTGGTAACATCCCGCCGCACAGCTCCCTTTCGGGCGCCATTGCGGCCTGCCACCTTGAACGGGTGAGGAAAACATGCAATTTCATTGTGTGCAGTGTTCACTCATGTGCTGTAGTGTGCTGTGTCACAATAACAATGGGAGTTTCCCAGCTGGGCTTTCACTTCACTTTCATGAAAGTAATTGGGTAGAAATTCACCTTAATAAATTAAGTATACTCATTACAAGAGTGAGAAAAAAAATTGCACCGACTGAGATGTAATGGGTCATTTGACAGAACTGTCAACACTAATCACGGTAAATATGCATAGATACTGCAGACAGTGCTAAAGACTGCACAGATGCTGATTTCAGTCTTAATGGGTTAACATAAAATGATTAAAAGCTGATCTGGGACCCCTTGCTTGAAAGCATCGTTGTTAACCAGTTAACAACTTACTTGGTTCCCCCATTGGGAAACTGCAGTAAGTTGCTAACTTGGTGAGCAACGACGCTGTGGAGAAATGCACCCCTGGCAAGGCCTAAACAAAGGAACATAATCAAACGGAAAATTGTGTGTGTGTGTGTGTGTGTGTGTGTATTTACCCGTCCTGTATCCTGTATACTGCACAGCACTCTGGGATGAGGCCCCTCATCATCAGGGCCTTCTTCAGGGAGTCCCTGACCGTCATCCCATTGCGGGCCGGGACCTGAACCACATAGTAAACACATGGAGTTAGCTCATTCAACACAGATACACACATGGAGTTAGCTCATTCAACACAGATACACACATGGAGTTAGCTCATTCAACACAGATACACACATGGAGTTAGCTCATTCAACACACACACACATGGAGTTAGCTCATTCAACACACACACACACACACACACACACACACACACACACACGCACGCACGCACGCACACACGCGCACACGCGCACACACGCGCACACACGCGCACACACGCACACACGCACACACGCACACACGCACACACGCACACACGCACGCACGCACGCACGCACGCACGCACGCACACACAGAGTTAGGTCATTCAACACAGACACACACATGGAGTTCGCTCATTCAACACAGATACACACGACACACACATGGAGTTCGCTCATTCAACACAGATACACACGACACACACATGGAGTTAGCTCATTCAACACAGACACACAGAGACATACACGCTGGCACGCACACACGCACACACACACACACTTCTGACAACACAGTTGATAAACCATGACCAAGTGAAGTGGTAAACCTGCTAATAGATAACCCACAACTGTCATTTAATTCAGAAAATAAGGATGCCAGATTCTTCTATTAGATGATTTACCACTACCTCAAGGTTAACTAAACCTGGATTACTACTTTGCCAGGTTCTTGGCAAACTCCACATACTCAAACATGCATAACACACAAGTATTGTAGTCACTTGAGTGAGAGAGGCCCCTTTACACACACACATGCGAAGAGCTATGGCACTGCGCGCACGGGCACGCACACGCACACACAACCTCAGCCCTGGTGTGTGTGTGTAAGTTAATCAGTATTATGAATTGGCGCACGCACGCACACGCAGGCGCACACATGCGCATACACACGCACACCCACAGGGCCAGATTAAGATGGGTTGATCTGCCCCCACAGAAGGCAAATTTCACAACAAAATTACATACCCAGTGACATAATTCTGAGCTAGGAATTACTTGCATATTTACATACATAACATATTTGCAGACAAATTTTTCAATACTGCGTCTCGTCACAATTCTGTCCCCCACAACCCCCACCCCCTTTGGCCAAACGGGGGACCATTAGTCTGCAGCCATATCTAGCCTGTCCGGCCCCGCACACGCACGGGCACTCGCTCTTCTCTCCTCTAGTAGCTAAATCTGGACGACGGCAATTTCATTTCATGGGCTCCTTCTGGCCGAATCTAGGCCCCTCTCTCTGCGCTAACCCGACAGCATCCGTAACGACAGGAGAAGCGGCGGCGGCAGCAGCAGCAGCAGCAGCAGCAGCACTGGCACACGCTGTGCGTCTAATCAAAGTAAAGGGGGTCACCTATATTTTCGCTCTCTCGTACTCACTGGTTTCCCTGTGAGGACCCACACAGCTCTGCAAGCTGCTGATGGAAAAATTCCTCACGCTCCCAACATCAGCGGCACTACTTTAGGTTTGACATACGGGTGGTCAGAATCAGAAAAAGACAATTAAATTAGATCATTTTTGGCCTGTTATGCCCTTATTTGGACAGGCCAGGGAGAGTGTGATAGGAAATGAGTGGGAGAGAGAGGGGAAGGACTGGGAAGTGGCCCCGGGCTGGAATCGAACCCAGGACCCTGCCGGCCGCAACAGCATGGCGCCCAAACCAACTAAGCCACTTACAGCCCCATACAGCCAGTATTAATACATTTACTTCACTGGATCTCATGATTGGGGGTTTGAAGTGATGCGTGATATCCATGTCGAAAGAAAATGTCCCTGATGCTGGCTTAAGCTGCAGGATCTGAAAAGTTCCCGAAAGCACATAAAGGGCACACACACACACACACACGCATGCGTGCACGAACATACGCAGCAGTATACATTCGCATACAGGCACACAAAAACACACACAAACACCACAACATAGGCAGTCGCACACACTCATGCATGCACACACGCACGCACACACACACGCGCACGCTCGCACACGCACATACCACGGTCCTCTGTTTGTTGGGCAGGAAGACCCGGACGATGGGCTTCTGCGGGGAGCGGGGGTTGGTGCGGGAGGCATCGGTGGGCGTGTGCAGGACGGCCAGGGTGTTGGGCGCAGGCGGGCAGGGGGAAAAGCCCTGGGCACCTCCTCCGCCGCCGCCTCCCAGCTTGGCGTCCAGCAGGGCCGCAGCGGTGGACGTGCAGGAGGAGGAGGTGGCCGTGGGGGAGGAGGAGGAGGAGAACTCTGTGCCATTGCCGATGGCCTCCAGGAGCTGCTGCTCACGCTGCTGCAGCGCATCCAGCTTACTGGTGTACTCCTCATAGGCCTGGAGGAAAGAGAGAGGACAGGGAGGAGAGGGAGGAGAGAGAGACCATTACAACATCTTACTGGTGTACTCCTCATAGGCCTGGGGAAGAGGGAAAGAGAGAGACCATTGCAACAGCTTACTTCTGTACTCATCATAGGCCTGGAGGAAAGAGAGAGGAGAGAGAGGAGAGGGAGGAGAGGGAGGAGAGGGAGGAGAGAGAGAGACCATTACAACAGCTTACTGGTGTACTCCTCATAGGCCTGGGGAAGAGGTAAAGAGAGAGACCATTGCAACAGCTTACTGGTGTACTCATCATAGGCCTGGAGGAAAGAGAGAGGAGAGAGAGAGGACAGGGAGGAGAGAGAGAGACCATTGCAACAGCTTACTGGTGTACTCCTCATAGGCCTGGAGGAAAGAGAGAGAGGAGAGGGAGAAAGCATTGCATGAATGAGTAGTTTAAAGCCAGCACATCCACAAACATCTGACCTGAGAGCAGGACAACCAAATGAAAGTCAAAGGTAGAGACGAATCAAGCCCCTACATTTCCACGTGAACATCCCTTTAGGGAGACCTTGGGTTAGGAGACCTGCAGCAGCTTAATTGGTATATTCTTACCAGGTCTGGAGGAGGAGAGAGGGAGAGACCATTACAACCACTACATTACATCACATTACATTGAGCTGACGTTCTTATCCAAAGCCACTTGCAGTTATTTTCCAGGGTATTGGTTATAATCCCTGGAGCAATGTGGGGTCAGGTGCCTTGCTCAAGGGCACTTCAGCCATGGATGGAGGTGTAGGGAGAGGAAAAAGGTGCACTCTCCTCAAGTGGCGTTCACCTCACGTCACATGGATCCCGGAAAAGTACTGTCTTGAATCGTCTCTACATTATCCATCGTCTCTGCTACGTACACAGGGGATGTAACCGTAACCTGGCCTTACCATACATAGGGTTCTTTCAATTATCCTATCTCTCGTTCTCCCTTGTGCTTATGGCCTCGTGGTGACGTTGTGAGACGTCATTGACAATAGAGGTTTCATTCATCAATATCTTGCTAAAGCGCAATGTAAAGGTCCTTTTTCTCAATTGCAATCAGAATATTGAATGGGAAAAAGTTCCCTGGAAGTTGTTGCAGTTGGGCTGACAGCAGGGACAAGCACAGGTCGAGGGCGGGAGTCGGGATAATGGAAAGAACATCACATACGTAGACAACATTGGTTGGACTGATGGAGACTGACCAGGGAGAAAAGAGGAGGAAGTACGAGAGAGAGACAGAGAAGGAAGGAACAGATCAAAAGATAAGGGAATAGACACAAAAAGCAGAGCAAAGCTGAAGAGAAGAGAAGAGAAGAGAAGAGAAGAGAAGAGAAGAGAAGAGAAGAGAAGAGAAGAGAAGAGAAGAGAAGAGAAGAGAAGAGAAGAGAAGAGAAGAGAAGAGAAGAGAAGACAGCCACTCCTCTATGGAACATACAATACAGGCCTAACTGCTCTGCGTTTTGGCTGACACAATAAAATCATGTCAAGCATTCTGTTCTGACAGAAAAACAGCTTCAGGCTTGTCTCGTTCTATTGGGGATTAACCAATATTTACCTCAAGAACTGCAAAGACCTCAACTGAAAAAGGGCCTGTAGCTGAAAAGAAAACATTTTAAGAGTCTTACAACTTTGGATCCCACTATCTAACTCTACCCCTTATGAACATATTTAATCAAACATTAATCAAATAATAACTGAGAACTGATAGGGCATAAACAGTGAGAAGATATGTCAGTTGAGCATTAAAAAAATTAAAATAAATAAATATATACATTAACATAAGAATTAGCATCAAAACAGTAAACAGATACATTGTTCCTTTCTGTGGGCTCACCTCCACATATATGGACGGAGGGTTGCAGTCTCCTCCAAACTTGTCCAGAAGTGCTTCCAAGTGCTCCTGCGTCAACTTGATCATCTGTTTGATGTTCCATATCTATTAGGGGGAGACGAAAAAAAGAAACAGGCCACAAGGCAAGTCAGTGGTTTATTTACTTTAGTAATTATTATTATCGCATTTAATTTATTTATGAAAGTAGTGTGGCCAGAGGTGACATAATATTTATTAGTAGTCAATAGTCAATCATGATAATACAGTAGATTAATCTGTCTCGGCTAACAAAGCAGTTTGGATAAACTTCTTTTGTTTTTCAAATGTGCTACACAAACAGTCAAATGACTTTCATCGATGGATTTATTTTAACCAATGAGAAACAGTGGGCTAGTGCTGTTCTATTACAACAGGGGCCTGGGTTTGATTCCAACCCCAAGTCAGTTCCAATCCTTTGCTATATCTCTCTCTCCCACTCATTTCCTGTCACACTCTCTCTGTCTCGTCCACATAAAAAAAAAAACTTTTTTAAAAAGATATTTTTTGGTCTTTGTGACTTTATTTATTATAGTACAGTGAAGATGGTGACAGGAAGCGAGTTGGGAGAGAGAGAGAGACGGGGAAGGGCCGGCAAAGGACCCTGGCCGGAAATCGAACCCGGGTTAGCCACATAGTAGACGAGTGCCCTACCGGGCTACGGCAGGGCCCACATAAATAAATCTTAAGAAATAAATAAACAACAACGTCAAACCTGTGCATAGGGTAAACCTCTAAGCATTATTCAAATTGATAGTTATTCAAATTGATAGTATCACATTCCTGTCTTATCTGATGGTCTATGATTTCATGAAAAAAAACAATTGCATGCGCTTGCAACAAGCAGTTCCAATCAACCTATCAAACAAATGCAACTCAGAGGGAGGGGGGGGGACAACGCTCGCCATCAGACTGGTCTGCACTGACTGCATCTCCTACAGTAGGGTACAAGCCAAGTGTCCAAATGTGTGTCCTTTCCTTCACCTTCTGCACTCATCAACTTGGATAAAGTCAGTGTTACATTGGACATTCCTTTGACATTCAAACTACTCCACTAACGTGATCAATCTAGAAAAGAAGTAAAGACTTGTGTCTGGGTTTCAATGTATGGTTTGACAGCAACTTTTTTTTCCAGATAGGCCACATGTGTACTATAAATGTTAAATCAATGTCCCAATATAAAACCAACTCGACCGACAACAAGTCGACAACGTGAACAACAGAGGCCAGAGGAAAGGATGCCAGTTGGAGAAATGACCCGTACCTCTTAGTGTCTGTCATGCTTAGGCCCTACGACAGCCGCCAGCCAGGGAGACAAATGCTTATGAGCTCTGAGGTGTGAGAAACTGTAGCACACACACCGATGAAAGTGAGAGCTCAGCACAGCACAGCACAGCACAGCAAAGACACACACACACAGGGGTTTCCCCAGGGGCCAGCGAGATGGATCGTAAACGCTCACGCAGGTTTCACACAGACACACACCCACACCCAAGAGCCAAAACAAAGGCAGCGCACACACGCACACGCACACACACCAAAACAAAAAAAACCTACATAACTGCATTCAGTTATATAGCAACTTTGCATTTTTCTGTTAGCGATTTCCATTTTCGGTTGCCTGAAATCTATATAGTGTTGAGTGCCCCAGCCCCATGTGACTTGGTTGGACGGCATGCGACACGTTTTCAATTTTTGGACTACGAGGGGGACTATGCATTATCCTGCTGGCAGGTGCCTCAGAGACGGACAGTGTCCATTGAAAGGAGGAGCTGGAGCCCTGAGCACACTGCAGCTTAAACCGTTTCCTTTCTCGCTGTGCAAAGTGCAAGTGACCTGAGAATTTCCATGTTGTTACCACATCTTCTTCAAGGGATAATGATGTGGCATAACAACTGGGGGTGACAAACTGGATTGAGAAAGTAACAGTCCTGCCAGATAACCCTTCTGCCTGTGCTCCCAACACAGGTGATTTCACCAGTTAGGTCATTAGGATCAGCTGTTTCATTGACTTGACCGGATCAAAGTAACATGTGTCCGGGTATTCACTATCTGAACCCAGGATGTTTGACGCCCCTGATGAATGCAAAGATTTTCTGTTGTGAGTCCAATTCATCAAGTTGCTTCACCAAAAAAACATATACAACAATTAGGAGTTTTAGTATCATATTCCATGTGAAACTGCATAGCATAGCATTTCAAATGATGACCTGGCTTTCATACCGACTGACCTTAAAAGCCTAAACTTTAGTCACTTGTTTGCACCGAGCAAAATGGGAAAAGTTCACACTGCAGTTTCTAGCACATGTTGAAATGTCAGCTGAGATTTATGCTCCTGAGCTGACATCCTAGCTCTTCTCCACTTCTTCACTTTACTGCTCGATGCAAAAACATTTCTAAACGAGAAACTGGTTTGATATGATCTGATCGTGCATTCCAATAGCTGTGCAGACAAGTCTAATGCTGCACTTTGCATTCAAAGTTTTGCTTTTTTTAAACTTTTGTGAAGCGAATTGAACTGCAGAGCTGTGCATGAAATGCACTATATTAATAAACTTGCCTTGCATTTCTGAATTTCAAGTAAGGCAGTGCTTGCAGCTGTCCTTCTTTATAAATCACTGATTCATGGTACTATGTTGGATTGACCGTGCACTTTTTGTCCTCCTTGGTTGTTGACATTTCCTTAAGAGTGACCCTCTATGGTCGTCCTACAGGTTGCAAGCAGAATGGCCTATCAGAGTGAATAGGCCTGTCGACGCGCCCATCTGCATGAAGAGGCTGCATGTGGCTTAAACGTCTTGGAACAGGGACAGTGAACGAATGGGCCTTGGGCGATTTGTCATAGGGAGGCTTTCATTTGCTAAGACACCTCTGAAGCAATAGTACATGTGTTCCTTAAATGGTCACGAAAAAAAAACAGATGATTTACCCGAACGAGGGAAGCTGTGTGCAATCCTTGTGCCAGTCACTGGCCTCCCACCTTCCCCACCCCACTCTACCCCTTCTGATTGGACTTGTTTGAAACCCACTGGTTGGCTGAGGGTTTGCATCGTTAAAGCAATGCATTATAGATTTCAATATTTTAGGCCAACAATGTTTTTTTTGCTGTTGACAATTTTGTCAACATGTTACAGACAGAACACATGGGTGGGGGGATGGGGTATGGTATGTTGTGGTGCATTGACATTCGGTCCCAAAATGTCAACATCTCAAAGTCCAGGAAGCATGCTCAATCCAAGTCAGCCAGTAGCTTGCCAAACAACCCCCACAACACTGTTCCACGTCCACCGTCACCTGAGCATTCCATTAACAAAACAATTTACAACCACCATCTCATTACCTTGAAAACCAACTCCAAGCGCTGGTTAACTCAATTAACTAATCCCCTTAAACACTTCTACCCTAGCTTTCCCAGGTGCAATTCTGAAGTGCAAGGAAATCTGCAGCCAAGTGTGAATCGAGGAGGCTGAGCACAATCCTCTCACATAAACCTTTCATGCACCCTCACCTCTGACCCGTCAATAGTTTAGGGGAAGAAATGCTGCTGCTGCATTTCACTTTTGACACACTAGAGTGGAACTTTAAAGCCTAACTTGATTGAAGCAATTATTGCGGTTAGCCCCGACTAGCAGTCATCATGATGGACAGGTTGGGGCACCGTTCAAATTAGTCTGCTTCATTTTGACACTAGGATGTCAAAACTGCAGAGCTGGTTTTGAACCTGCGTTTGTGCACCTAACTGAATAATGCCAATATTGTGCAGAGGCAGGGAATCAAAAGAAGGCATGTTCCCTTCTGTCAAAGAAAATCGAATAGACTATGCAGGTAAACTGAAGACAGAACAACTTAGTGTGTGTGGACAGAGGTAGATCTCTTACATTTACCTTCGACATCCCACCAAAACACTAATAAGCTTGGTTCTCAGTTATTTTTTCACGAATCATCCTATTAATAATTCAGGAAGAATATGTCTAATGTACGTGCGAATTAACCAACACATAGCGGGGAGTTTTGCACGACTTCTTTATCAACGTCAACGTTACAATGTAGCCCCTGCGCTTCGGAACGAAATGTATCAATTAACTGGGGCACACGCAAAGTATGTGTGGTCGCTACATTAATGGCGTATTAAAAAGTGGTTACAACGCACACAATGGATAGGCGTTAGCTTTTGTTTAATGGTGTATTACCAGATAGCTAGCTGTGGCTAACAATCTGTCTGCTATGCTAGTGAACTAGCCAGCCCCAGTCTGTTGGCTACAGCTGCAGTGAGCTCAGGAAAAATAAAGCGAAAAGCGAATGAAATATAGGCAGGCCTGATAATAAACACTGCTCGGCGAACTGCACTGCTTATGCGAAAGAACGGCTTGTGTCGTCATTGGGAAAGCCATTTTCGGGAAATATGTTTGCATGTTAACCAATGCACAATATAAAAAAATAATCGTATACATTTTGTGCATCATCTTGCCCCCCTGCAATGCATCCCCACGATCCATAATACAGCCGGTGTTTCCTGAAGATCTACATCCAACAACCTCCGCTCGGCACCCGACTCTCATGCTTCTCGCCACCCTGTCACCCACCGCATACCTCCTCGGGAATGTCTTGCTGACATTCGGGAATCCCCACGGAGCCAGTGGTGTCGAGCCCGGCGCCCAGTTCGTCCAGTCCCCGCTCCCGCTCCGGATCACGGTCCATGGTGTCTCCGTTGAAGACGGGCGGTGGGGACTCGGCGCTGCTCAACGCCGCCATTTTAAACTGCGAGAAGCTGAGTGGAAAATAATAGGGGAAAGAAACAGAGCGTGAGACAGGAGGGGGAGACAGAGAGGTTCAAGAAACGTAAGCCGTGGACGAACAGGGGTAAATGGGGATAGTGGAGAGCATACATCCAAAAACTAGTCGCACTGATGCTTTTGACACCTCTGGGTCAAACCAGACAGTTGATGAGAAGAATTATCTGAAGGGTCCATTCTTCCCCTAAAATCTTGACTAGGCCTATGCTGAACGGCTACTAAAATGAATGATCCCAAAATTCCAAACGGATTAATTTCCTTTTTATCTGTCTATTTACTTCCCATCGTCGTCGTCGTTGTTGTTGAGTTACTAGGCCCTATTATTATTATTATTATTATTATTATTATTATTATTATTATTATTATTATTATTATTATTATTATCCTATTATTATTAGGCTATTATTATCTTACTACTACTGGGCCAATCATCCATCCATCAAGCATTGCTAAACTATGACTAAAGATTCCAACAGCCTACCAGCAGTAAGTAAATAAATACATGTCATAATGTGGATAGATAGCGAAATCAATAGTCACCATCATACAAAAAGACCAGGGCTGGAAAGACATGTCTTACCGCAGGTCATCAGCAGGTGTTGCAGCATGGCCATCTCTGCTCAGCTGGTAGTCTCTGAAATACAAGCAATGGGGCAGAGCCTCTACCTTGCACTTAACTCTACAGTCACAGAAGCAAACCCAACAAAACCAAGACTAGGTTAGTATCTGAATCTTCAAGAAGTAGGTATTGGTAAAGACTCTTCTCTTTCGTGAATATTTACGTTGACTGCTACACCAAAGAGCCAGGCTTATTGGCATGACAGTCAGAGTGCATCTACAACCCTTGTGATGGCCACTCCGTCACACTGCATTTCTCTTTGGGAAGTGGACTCATGGCTAACACAGTAGGATGCTCCTCCAATGGCCTCACGGCAGCCATCCCACTTCTGACACCATTTGTATCAGAGGGGCGTGAAATTGCCCCGCCAGGACTCAAACCCTTTCTGAGACACCAAAGAAGCATCTGACCGCTATACCAAAGAGCCAGGCTTGTTGGTGAGACAGTAAGGCCCTCTGCACACCATGTTTCCAAGAGCAGTGTGGGGCACTATCAGATCCGACCATTTTGGTTACCCCCGCACACTGGCGCGGACGTGCTATAAACAATGAATGGTCAATTTCATCTCAGCAGATCATGGATAAACATGCGGCGGCTCCGACAAAATAGAGCTCTCCCGTAGTCGACAGCTGTCATCCGTGGACATCGTCTCCGATATGTGGGGTTGTATTAAAAACAGTGGAATCAAACGTTGGCAAAGCAGTGCTCCACAATTTGCCAGAACCGATGTGTGGAGGTCCTAAGAGTGCACCCACCACCCTGATGGTGGCCACTCCATCACAGGTGGATATGGTGTTGTCACATCACTATACAGTTACAGTATATGTGCTGTATAGATATCATATATAATGTGATTCGTTTGTTTCTAGAATTGATGCTGCAATATCACAAATACTGCACTATCATGGACATTTACCATCAAAACCTACACATGTGCACGGTGCTCAGCAATAATGAGTAGGACTACATCCCGTTTGAAAAGTAACATTTTCAACAATATTTCAGTAAATACACCAGTTCTATAGTGTGCATATAGAGTACGTTTTACAACATCTGTTGAGCTTATATCATAAAAGAAAGGTCAATAATATAACTTAAATGGCATATTTTTTCCCTTTTTAGAAGAAATACTGCAAAAGTGAGTACACCCCCATGTTCAACTCCCATAGAGAGGATCACAAGCATGATTCTTCTTAAATTCAGCTTCCTACTGTTGATGGCATGTATGCAACCCCAAACAACATCAGTCCCTCTACCATGCTTGACTTTAAGCATTGGGCACTTTTCTTTGTACAAATCATTTTTACCACCACACCACACATGCTTGACACCACATAAAGCAAATTTGTTTATCATGGTATCATCAGAGACAAACAAACTTAAGATATGGATTGCTGGAACCATGTCCTGTAATCTAATGACAACAAGATAAACACATTTGCTTTAGATCGTGTCAAGCATGTGTGGTGGTAAAAAGTGATTTGTACAAAGAAAAGTGCCACATGCTTAAAGGGACAGTTTGGTCAATCTCAAAAATGCAGTTGTAATGCTCACACTACCCTGGACTTGTCAGTGCCTGAGATTTTTTTTCTTCTTCTTCAGCCGTTTCCGAGATCCTGGTCATTGTAATGGGGGCAGCTCTTTGTTTACATTTCAAAAAAACATTTTTATTTATTCCCAAAAACATCCAAAAGGTTATAAAACATCAGCAGACAACTAACAAACATCAGTACCTTTTGGGAAAATATTTGGAGTTGGCCTATGTTTCATTTTTTAAAAATGTAAACAAACGCTGCCCCCATTAGAATTGCTCATATCTCGGAAAGGGCTGAGCCGAAAAATGTGGCATCACCAGGTACTGACAAGTCAAGGGTAGCGTGAGCACAACTGCATGTTGAAATTGACCAAACTGTCCCTTTAAAGTCAATCATGGTAGTGGTTAGGTGTAGGGCTATTTTTACTTTTCCTGTGAATTTCAGGAAAATAAAGTTTGGGAAGGTTTGTGAAAATATGAGGGGCAGTAATGGCCTGGTGTGGTTAGGGGGGTGCACTTAAGATCACCAAGAAACGAGGCTGGAGAAAACAAGTGAAGAAGTTGAACGTGCTGAAATGCCGGCATGTTATAGACAGACAAGACCGTTTCGAGGTAGGGTACTGTAGGGGGGGCCCAAGGCAAAGAGGGACTTGAGGCCACCTTTTTGGGGCTTGGCGCCCTAGGATATAGGATAGGCCTATAAGTTTTATTGGGTAAGTGCCAAGACTAATGTTTCAACGTTCTCACATCTTATTCGGAGTTAATATGGACTCTGCATGGCTTGACAGTCAATGGATGTCTATCACAAATGTGATCAAACCAGACAACTGAACCAGACAATTGATGAGAAGAACTGATGAGAAGAATTGTAACTTCAACGGTTCACGTTCATCCTCTGGAGTCTTGAACGGGATTTCCAAAATGCTGCCAAAATTCCAAACAGATTCGGAATCCAGCAGATTACAAGCAAACACTTTTTTTTGTCTTTCTTAGGCTGTTTTCACACCTGGTCTCTTTCAGCCATTTAAGCGAACTCACATATGTGAACGCCCCAAAATGTACCCAGACCCCTCAGAACTGAACTGTACTGAGACCTGTACTGACATGGTCTCAGAACAGTCCGCTTATGAGTCCTGACAAGTTAGACTTGTGACAAGGTGTAATTACTTCAGGAGAGCTCTAATGCTCTAACAGTGTTTCCCAAGCTTTTTTGCCCTGCGTACGCCCTAAGCCATTTTGTCATATGATAAGTACACCTCTCACTCATTCTCTATATACCAATGTGACTCTATTCCCTACACTATATTTGATATTATTACATATTTCCGCGTACCCCCTGAGGTGTGCCCACGTACCCCTAGTGGTACACGTACCCCTGGTTGGAAAACACTGCTCTAGAGGACCGGGCTTGATCAAAAGGAGGACTGAAACACCATAAGAACCTCAGGACCAGAATGAGCAGCCAGTTATTTTTGTAATAGGCTACACTCACAATATGAACGAAAACAGAATAAAGTCCTATTGCTGTCGGTTCACTTTTTGGTGGACTGAGTTTGGTTCACTTAAAGGGGATTAGGTGTGAAAATACCCTTATTTACTTTCCACCATTGTTGTTGATATTATCTTATCTAGAGATGCACCGGATCCTGATTTTTAGGATCCTGCCGGATATCGGATCCACTGCTTAAGATCCTGCCGGATCCGGAACCGGATACCGGATCCTACGAAAGGGTTGAAACACACAGCCAACTCGCACACGTGGGCCCTTTCTATTACGTTGGCGCAAACTATTTTTAAGACTCATTGGCTTACTGTCACACTGCCTTCAACGGCCGCTTCCAAAGGGCTTTCACTCCATGCAGAGATTGGGGTTGTGAAAGACTGACTGAAAAGCCTAGGCTACGTAAAAAGTAGAGATGCTCCAGATCCTGATTTTTAGGTAACTGCCGGATACCGGATCCACTGCTTAAGATACTGCCTAATTCTGATCTTCCACCTGAGTGTTGCAGTAGATATCAACACTCATCAGACCAGGCAACATTTTTCCAATCTTCTAATCTCGTTTATGGTGAAACTGTCCAAATTGTTGCCTCATTTTCCTGTTCTTAGCTGACAGGAATGTCCCCAAATGTGGTTTTCTGCTGCTATAGCCCATTTGCCTAAAGATTCGATGTGCTGTGTAATCAGGGATTATCTTATGCATACCTCGGTTGTAATGAGTAGTTATTTGACTTAAATGTTGCCTTTTTATCAGCTCAAACCAGTCTGGCCATTTTCCTCTGACCGCTGCCATCAACAAAGCATTTTTGCCCACAGAATTGCTGCTCACTGCATTTCTTTTCTTTTTCGTACCATTCTTTGTAAACCCTATAGATGGTTGTGTGTGAAAATCTCAGTAGATCAGTATTTTCTGAAATACTCAAATCAAGCCTTTTCGGCTTGACAGCCATGCCATGTTCAAAGTCATTTAAATAACCTTTCTTCCCCATTATGATGCTCGGTTTGAACTGCATCAGATCATCTTGACCATGTCTGCAGGCACAAATGCATTGAGTTACCACCATGTGATAGGGTGATCAGAAATTTCCCCTAATGTGCAGTTTTAACAGGTGTTCCTAATGTAGTGGCCGATGAGTGTAGATAGATAGATAGATAGATAGATAGATAGATAGATAGATAGATAGATAGATAGATAGATAGATAGATAGATAGATAGATAGATAGATAGATAGATAGATAGTAGGGCTGTAACGATACACTCAACTCACGATTCGGTTTGTATCACGATAGGCCTACATGACCTACGGTTCGATACACCCCTCAAATTTACATTTGCCAACATTATAATCTTTATGAATAAAACCTATGATAGTTCAAAGGTAGAATAGGTTACAAGAGGCTACAAATATATTTTTTAAAGTTTCTATATAATAAAGATGATGCTTGGAAGCACTATCATCACTTCATATCATGTGGCTGTTTTCTAGGCAGATGGATATCAAAACGTTAAAAGGGTGTATCACGATACTGCCTCTTTGTATCACGATACAGTGTCGTGACTCTGTGTATCACGATTTCTCGTTCGATGCAATATTGTTACAGCCCTAATAGATAGATAGATCGATAGATAGATAGATAGACAGACAGACAGACAGACAGACAGACATTATGTCAATGCCATGATTTTTTATATATTTATAAATGTTTTAGGGTCATGAAAATTTGACATTGTTTGTGCTGTCTTTACCATACAAAATGTCACTCAGTGACAAGTCATAAAATGACTTGATTGTGATGTGTAATCAAATACAGAAATGTTGGTTTTCAGCACACATAAATGTACACTTCTTTCTGACATGGAAAACAAGTTGCACTTACTTATCCACTTATTAACTAATCCATGAAAGTGATTTATTGTATTACATTGATATTTTAATGTGCAACAATACTATTACAGTATTACAGTGAACAGATGCTAATGATTAAGTGTTAGCCATTGAGTGCTGTACCTAAATCAGTGTTCAACACTTAGTTTAGTGCAGGTAACACAGCAAAAGGACAAATTTGTGTGTAATTTGCGCACCATGCATATTGTGAATAAGCGCATTACCTCATATGTAAATAATACGTCATCCACAGGGACAGATTAGGACTCCATGGGCCAGACAACAATTATTTGGGGATTTAACCAAGATGAGAGAGACTTTGTTGTTGAGGGTACTGGGGTTTCTCATCCGTGAAATTTGAAAAGGTGATAATACAGTAGTAAAAAGTGTCATTTTAATACAATATGAGAACACACATAGTTAGTGTTTTTTGGAGTGGAGAGGCTTGGGTTTCAGGGCTCCATTGGCTCTTGGGCCCCTGGGCTTGGGCCCACAGTTGGTCAGTTGGTCGTCTGTTCTACACTGTGTGCAGAATTATTAGGCAAACAAGTTTTTTGACCATATCGTCCATTTTATGCATATTGTCTGCCACCAGCCTTTATGGACATGAACACGTATTGGATTTAAATATTTCAGGCCATGCATATTTGTATAATAAGAGACAGTGTGATCGAAGGAGCCCAATACCCTACATCAGGCCATAATTAATGTGCATAATTATTAGGGAACTTTGTTTTCGTGGGGGAAATGTGCCACAAAAGAGATCTAACAAACTCTGAAAGGACTATAAACAATTTTGAGGTCTTCCAGATGGGTGTGGCTGTCTTGAAATATTGGTCACATCCATCTAATGCACTGTTACAAAGCCATCAGTGTCACATGAAATGTGCTCACAAAGTAACTGTCTTGAAATATTGGTCACATCCATCTAATGCACTGTTACAAAGCCATCAGTGTCACATGAAATGTGCTCACAAAGTAACTGCCAGATTGAGAATTGAAGATGAAACTACCACAAAACTATTACCCTGCAGTGCTGTTATATTCTAGAACTGAAACCCACTTTGAGTGAGCAGAAGAACATTGTATTCAGCACTCAGAGACATAGTCAAGGTAAAACGGGCTGAAACCTGAAGACCACTCAACAAGAAACTTAATTCAATAATGAAATGGTAGTATTATGGGATAGTCAGGACCAGGCAACTCTGTCCCCACATATTTTTTGACCCAGTTTTGACTTAATTAACTTGTTTGACTTAATTAACTTGTTCTGGACACTCTGTGTAGGTTTCTGTTGTGGAATATGATAGGACTGCAGGGTAAATTTTGTTTTTGTAGTTTCACCTTAAATTCTTCTCAATGTTGTGACATTTCATATGAGACTGATGACTTTGTTGCAGTGCATTTGATAGTGTTAACGTGACCAATGTCTTGCCCATTTCAAGACAGTCACATCCCTCTAGAAGACTTCAAAATTGTTTATGGACTTTTCAGAGTTTGTTAGGTCCATTTTGTAGCCCATTTCCCCAGAAGAAAACAAATTTGCCTAATAATTATGCATACCTGAGATAAGGTGTTGGGCACCTTCGACCACACCCCCATCTTATTATACAAATATGCATGACCTGGAATGCTTAAATCCATGGTCATGTTCATGTAGATTGCTGTTGGAAAATATGCATAAAAAAAGACAACATGGTCAAATACATGTTTGCCTAATAATTCTGCAGTGTATTACATTGCTTGTCATATCAGTAGATGCATCTTAAAAGTGGATTAGATTTCTTTATTCCACAATTTCTCAGAGGGAAGCTTATTCACAGAAGTCCTATATAACCCATGATGAGGATGTTCTCAATAGGACTCAACATTTCTAATGTGATCATTTGGACTATAGACTAATAGTGTGATTGTGCCTCATTGAAATAAAATGTAAATGCTGACTAAATGTGTGTTTTATTACCATCACCTGTAGAAAAGCAGTCTAACACACTCATGTGCACATCACTGAATTAATTCAAGCAATGATCTTTGGCATTGACAAGTTTCTATGAAGCGTGAATCACCAGGACAAATGATCTTATGTTGGAATATCATTTTTTTATGTTCAAGACATATGCACATGAATCTTATCTGAGCATTACAGATCTACAACCAACTCAGTACTATGGAGATGTTCAAAATAACACTGGTACAATCAGTTGAATTAAGAATTAGGTACTTTTTCCATTCAGTATCATATTCAGTCCAATGTCATGGTGAATGTTGTTGATGAGTGACAGATATTTCCCATATCCTTGGTGCGGAGATATGGCTGATGCATCAAGCACAGAGCCATAGGATGTGGCCTTCTCCATTCGTTTCTTGCAGAGTAACTTGAGTATTCAATAAGTATCAGATTATTTCAGCACTGCGCAAATATACAAAAAACAAAGCAAAGCCCCGAGTGTCCAAAGCAAAGCCCCAATGTCTGTGTTATTTCCTCTTTGCAGCTCTTTTGCCTTCTCCCTTTTTAGGTTTCCCCTTTCCTCGTAGCTTCCTCAGCCTTTCCATCTCTTCTTTGAAGTCTTCATGCTCATCCCTAGGAGAAAAAATAGCCAGATTGGTATGCCAAATTACAGACTGCACGATACATGGTGGTGTGCAAGGTATCATTGGTGGTATGTAATAGATGCCAACTAGAAGAGTTCGGTGCTGAGTGAAGTCATAGAGTTGAGGCCTAGATGGCGAACTAGCGCAGGATCACCTCCATCACACTGGTGCTGTGACCCGGATGGGATCGAGGTTTAGAGGGGCGAGTGTAACTGATGCCAACTAGCGGAGTTCGGCAGTAGAATGTTAGTAAACCTCCCTTCCGAAGCCTTATTAGAGGCAATAGCAACATAATGGGCCTAGCCCTAGACCTTTAGCTCAGTGCTTTTGCACCTGTGCCTCCATGCCAGAAGGCTACTGTGAGGTTGTGGGTTCAAGCCCTGGGTGACAAATTAGTGCAGGATGACCTCCGTTACATTGGTGCCCTGACCTGGGTGGGAATGAGGATGAGAGCGGTGAATGCAAGTGTAACGGATGACAACTAGCTGCTTGGCAGTAGACCGTTTGTAAACTTCCCTCTAAAAGACTCATAGAGATGTGATAGCCACTGCCTTTAGATCAGTGCTGTGCAGTCAAATCTGTGCTCCAATGCTAAAGGGATGCCTGAGGTGGCGAACTCGCGCAGTTGCCCAAGACCTTCACGCACACAACACACTTTTTGGTAGGTAAAGTAGTACAAAAAAATCACTGTTGAAAATCATGTGCATAGGCTGGGCTATGTGCCAAATTATCAGAAAAACGTAAAATAGAAAAATTACAATATGTAAACGTTACATCTATTCTGCGTGCACGCTTTTATTGCATATTTTAAAAATGCATGATGCTTTACCTGAAAAGTCCAAGGTATCTCAATTTTTTAGTCATAGCATAGTAGACCCGGTGCTGCGGATACCAATCGTACACGTCCTTTCGTTGAGCCATCGGGGGTTCCTTAAACAGCTGTACGACTTTCATCGACTTGGAATCCGTTGGACGTGCAACCTCTCCAAAGATGCGTGCGCTGAGGCGCGCCATACGCACAGCGTAGTTGGAGAGATTCGCCATAGCTGTTGTTGTGAAGGGGGAAAGGAATTATTATCCTGTATAACTGTGTGTATTCTATTCAGTAGTGGTTTTGAACTGATAAACGCTGCAAGCGTCTGCTAATCACCACTGCAACACGTGAAACAGTTAAAGCGTGCAATATATAATGTGTGAGCTATGTACAATGTTGAACCACAATATAATACCAGCAGACAGACACCCAATACTGTACACATCCAGTTACGAGTCCTGTCCTGTGTAAAGCTAAATGGCAAACATCCAGTGCAAGCGGAGTTAGTCGCCATACGTGTCCTTACAACGCATACACGCTATACAATGTGCAATACATAACACTTAGAGACACTATTACAGTATCTGTGATCAGAAGGACCAAGGACTGTCACTAATAAACACAATTTGATGTAATCATGTGGACCTACCTAGCCACTGGTCACCTTCTCATGACAGGGTACACCTCTCCTCCCATCCCGGGTAGAACCTGTACTGGTGATACTTTAGTTCCGCTTACAAAATTTCGTTTTCTGTCAAATAAAAATGACTTATTAATTCATCATATTTTTATAATATAATACATTTAATTTGTTTTAGTAATAACATAAGTGTATTTTTTGTATTTACTATTTCAAATACGACCAAAGGAAGTTGATTGTATGGGGGGAGGGGGGATCCTATTTTGCTGTTGTACACTACCAGTTAAAAGTTCTTCAACTGCTGACAAGCTGACAAAAAAGGAAGATAAACTTATTATTCAGAGATTTTATGTATATTTAACTTACGAGGAAAATAACTCTAATATAGTATTTGCACTTATATTTCCGAAATGTAAAGCTTTCCCAAGTAAACTGAAGTACTGATCTACACCAGCTGATGGCGACAAATTCACAAAAATATAAATGGGGCCAGCGACTACCAAGGGCCAGAAGGGACCAGTCCCCACTTCCCTAAGATTTTCAAATCCTGGAAAACTTCCTGGTACAATGCGACTAGTTCAATTGAAGTACATCAAGTATTAAGAATATTGTAACGTCTAGTAGTATGGAGCTGTGTTATACTTTTATTGCATAGCAAACTATACATTTTTAGCAGCCTACTTTTATGTAGGCCTAGGCTATGTTATACCTTGATTGGAAGGAAATTGTTTATTATTACAATAGACTGTAGAACAAAATCAACAACTATGTAGACCTAGTTTACAGAGTTTTAATATAGGCTACAGTAAATATTTTGGTAAGTTGAAATAGTTTAATAATAGGCTACCAAGGC
Source organism: Engraulis encrasicolus (assembly GCF_034702125.1). Classification (NCBI taxonomy): domain Eukaryota; kingdom Metazoa; phylum Chordata; class Actinopteri; order Clupeiformes; family Engraulidae; genus Engraulis; species Engraulis encrasicolus. The sequence continues at coordinate 4,347,962 of NC_085871.1, forward strand.
AAAAAGAGATTTCTTCCGCACTTCTCTTGTGTTAGTAGGCTATAGGCCAAGATTTATTGCAACATGTAGCCTAAATAAATGTGTTTCGGCACTAGGCCAATGGACATGTTCCAATATCCTCTTTGATTGTATGGCCCAGTCATTTGATTGATCTTTTAGTTTTATTTTTTATTTTGGTTTGTTTTGATTTTTCACATGAAGAAATATCCTTTGCTTGAGAGTTGAGCTTGTTGTTATGTTCCTGTCTGAGGGAACATATGGGACTTTTCACAGTGCCTGGGAGGATTTGCTATGTTGCTATAGTGGACTATACCTAAGCATGGCATATGCATTTCTGTCACGTGTTTCTTTGAAGCATTTTGAACTGCACAAGCTCCTTTGTTTGACATTAATATGCAAGTAGAGTCAGAATAAAAGCAATGTGCTCAGCATGTAGTCAGACTAAAAAGCAAATGACATGGCTCATTTGCAAATATCTTGGATTGTCATAAATGTCCTGCTTTGTCAAAATGAACTGCAGATAGTGTGTTGACATGGCCCTCACTCAAATCCTACCTCAGTGTTTCCCAGTGGTGTGTTGTCTGCGTGGAACGCAGGTATAGTATACACACCTCAAAATTTCAGGGATTTCAGTATGCCCACCTAAAATTGATTGATCCATTATTTAGAATAGCACAAACATATACAGTATACTGTATACCCACTTCAAAAACTGCTCAAATATACAGTATACCCACCCCAAAAAAGTAGACTACACCACTGGTGTTTCCCAACCTTTCTTGTCTTGCATACCACTTAAGCCTTTTTTGCCATGCCGTGAGTGCATGCTCTATATAAGATGGCAATCTCATTTCGATTAATAATAATAATAATAATAATAATACTTTCGTTTTATATAGCGCCTTTCAAAACACCCAAGGACGCTTCACAGAGTGTTGTGTTGGAGAGTGTGAGTGTGTGTGCGCGTCAGTGTGTGAGCATGTGTGTGAATGCGTGAAAGTGCTTGTGGAACTAGCAGCCATAAGCCTCCAGGAAGAGATGTGTCTTAAGGTGTTGCTTAAACATGGCCAGTGAAGGGGCATTTTGGATGTGGTCGGGCAGATTGTTCCAAATAATGGGAGCAGCAACATGGAAGGCTCTGTCACTGGTGGCCTTGAGCCTGGCACGAGGGACGATCAGCTGGCCCTTGGAAGAGGACCGCAGGGATCTTGAGGGGTCATAGGGGTGAAGGAGGTCACTGAGGTAGTGGGGTGCCAGACCATGGAGGGACTTGAAGGTTAGGAGGAGGACTTTGTAGGTAATCCGTGACTTGATGGGGAGCCAGTGAAGCTGCTTGAGTATGGGGGTGATGTGCTGCCAGGGTCTAGTGCCTGTTATGATCCTGGCAGCAGAGTTCTGGACATATTGCAGTCTGTCTAGGGCCTTGTTGGGTAGACCAAGCAGGATGGCATTGCAATAGTCCAGACGGGAGGAGATGAAGGAGTGAGTGAGCGTCTCCGTAACTGTCTTAGAGAGTGAAGGCCGGAGTCTGGAGATGTTTCGGAGATGATAGAATGCCGATTTGGTGACTTTTTTGATGTGGGAGTGAAGTGAAAGTGATGAATCCAAGATGACACCCAGGTTACGTACTTCGGGGGATGGGGTGATGGTGCATCCATCGATGTCCAGGTGGAGATCTCCAACCTTCCTTTGCAGCATTGCTGGTGCCACCACCATGAGCTCAGTTTTATTGCTGTTCAGTTTGAGGGGACACATACAGCAGATGTGATCTTCAGTGGGTCGGAGCAGTTAAGTCATTGTAAAATATCACAGATTTCTGTTCCATGTCGGATTGGAATTCCCTTGATCTCAAGGTGTATGACTGTGGGTATATCAGGAGATTCACTGCAAATGGCGAACAATAACATTGTTATCAAATAGGCCTATTGAAAACCTGAAATCTTAGACATCTTTCAGCAACTCTGTATGATCTAGAGCAGCGGTTCCCAATTTTTTCCCCCTGTGCACCCCCTTTTGCATTTCAATGTGGTTTGCGCACCCCCTTAGCAAATATTGCATAGCCATGCGGGCAATCCTCATTTCCAATAGACCTGAAGCTTTTTCTGCCATCATTACAATGGAACTTGCTGCATGACAAGTCATGGAGTTACAAGTTACACTTCAGATGGATCCTTCCAGCATACAATTCACCGAACAATTAAAAATGTTCATTAATTCTGTATAAAAACACACGTCAGCCATTGCTCTATTCAGCTCGCGCACCCCCTTGTGGCAGGCCGCGCACCCCCAGGGGTGCACGCACCCCAGTTTGGGAAGCCCTGGGCTAGAGATTCACTTCTTCTTTTTCCTCTACAAGTCTGGGGCCGGATTGAAGCATCAGGTTCAGTTCAGGCCTTATGTTTGACACCCTTGCTCTGTATCATCTTCCTCTCCCAAACTCCAAACATTTTCTTCCAACAGAATGCTCTTGTTCCTCTGGCTGCGGATCACTGTCTTAACGTATTATCTAGAACAGGCAAAGAAATGGGAGGAGCCCTCACTCCTAAAGTTGAAATTCAGCATCTGAATTCACAGCTTTCCCCCAAAACCTAACCCCTGAGACAGGAGCATTTTTAATAGGGATGGGGCCTATCTGGTCCAGTATCGTAATCAGGTTCCGATATCAGCATAATTCAGGGATCTGATTGGAAGTTTTCCAGGATTGCTGATCCTGACCATGAGCCATGTATAATGTTAATTTTGTAATAGTTGCACATTTGTTTTCAGGATGGGATTGTTACTGTTAATATTTCCTGTTCCTCTGACTTCCTTTTCTGACCTTATAGCCACCTTTGGCCTACCTCAAGTTGCCATAAAAATATTCAAACAAACAGTTTTGGTATTGGATCAGTGTAGTATCAGCAGGTATCGTGATCGGACCAGAAGTGAGAAAATGTGGGTCGGTGCATGTCAATTATGTATTTGTAGCTCAGCTCAACAGTTACGGTGGTGATCCACCAAAATGAAAACCAAGCGCACCTCGGTCCTGCTCGATGATGCTTTGACAACTGTAGACTTAAAGTGCACTGTGTAATATTTTTAGTAGTTAATTGCCAGAATACATGCTGCCCATTCACAAATGTTACAATCGGAAAAATGTTGCCTGGTCTGATGAGTCTTGATATCTACTGCAACACTCAGGGGGAATGGTCAGAATTTGGCGTCAACAACATGAAAACATGTATCAACCCTGCCTTACAGCAACATTTCAGGCTGGAGATATAATGGCATAAGGATATTTTCTTGGCACAATCTGGGCCAATTAGTACCAATTTATCTTTGTTGGAATGCCACAGCCTACCCTGGTATTGTTGCAGGCAGTTCAGGTGGTTCTGAAGGCAAAAAGGGGGTCCAACCCAGAGGTGTTCCTAATAAAGTGGCCATGAGTGTGTTGCCAAAGAATACAAACAACAAGGCAAAGGTGTGAATAGTGTTACCATAACCAATCAGTAACGGTCTCCGTGGGTGAATTCTGCGTCACTACTCAACTGTTTGCTGATTGGCAGGACCTTGAGCGAACCGAGCAAGAAAGGTTTTGCCAGACTATGTGCGGAGCCAAAATCTTTGGGTGGAAGTACATAGGATGGCATCGCCAGGCTACAAATACTTACCACCACTATCAAATCCTAAGTATTCATTACAACTGGGATGATTGCACTTTTCATACATGAAAAGGGGGAACCTTGCTCCAATTTCCAGAAATAGACAGTTTTAGTTGCAAAACTTACTGTACTTGGTCATACTAGTAAATATTAGTTTATTACTTTTAATATCAAATAAAAGATCAAATTTGGTAATAGGCAGCACAGTGTCAATGAGCAGTATGGTTGCAATACCTACTCTGGCCACCATCCTACAGAGCACCTTTAAGTGATATGTGAGACTGCTCTGTATTGTGACTGGACCACACTGCACAGCCTGCTCCTGGGTCCTCAGCTATTGTGCACTCATGACGCGTTGGGGGGTTTCAAATGTGCAGTCATAGATGGTTATGGCGTCAGACTTGTAGCCTAAAGGTTGGCGGTTCGATTTTTGACCCGCCAGGTAAGTGGGCGAAGTAATTAACCAGAGCTCTCTCCCATCCTCCTCCATGACTGAGGTACTCTGAGCCTGGTACCGTCCCTCCGCACTGCTCCCTTGCAGCGTCGTTTGGGGCTTATGGAGACAGAAATGGGCCGCCCCTTTGCACAGGTGAGGCATAAATGCAATTTTGCTGTGAGCACTGTGTGCTGTGGAGTGCTCTGTCACAATGACAATGGGAGTTTCCCAGGTGGGCTTTCCCTTTCACAAAGTCTCCGTGCCTGGACAAAGATGTCAGTGGCCCTGTTCATTACTACCGTTATACAGTAGAAGTATCAGAAGCCAAGTATTACTGTGCACATAATCTTTATTTTAATCACGTTCCTCCTCTTCTCAAAAATAATGTATCCATTAACACTTTCCCATGCAGGGACAGCTGGAGGAAATGAAACAAGATAACACCCTTTCAAACAGAGCAAATTACTGTGCTGTACACACTGTGTTTTAAGATTACATTGTATTCTAGGGCGCTGGGTGCTGGTAAAAATATAAATAAATAAATGAATGAATAAAAAAAGAAATAAATAATGCTGTGAGTTCCGTACCAAGTCAGGCTTTGAAAAACATAATTAAAATTTAGCTGTCAGGCTGTCACTCACCCTGTCTGAAAGAAAATTACTGGAGCCTTGTCAAAATCTTCTATGGAAGAGAACTCCCAAGCGTGATACTGTGCTGAGAAGGCAGGCTATCAACTTCTGAACATACAGCAGACTTAATTGAATGAGTGGGATGGGGATGGGGATGAGTGGTTGTGCATTTTCACTCCTATTCTTTCCCCCCTTTTAAATAGGAAACGCAGGGGGAAAAAGTCATCTGCCAAATTTATGACAGGTCTCACGATTCATTTTCTTGGGGAGTAAATAAACGCTGAAGTCAGTCGTTTCAACAGCAATTTAAGCAGCCTAGTATCAGTCGCATGATGATTCTTTTCTGTGTCTTCACTAATAGGATGATAAAAGGCTTTTCTGTGTGTGGGTGGTTACAGGAGTGTGTGTGTGTGTGTGTGTGTGTGTGTGTGTGTGTGTGTGTGTGTGTGTGTGTGTGTGTGTGTGTGTGTGTGTGTGTGTGTGTGTGTGTGTGTGTGTGTGTGTGTGTGTGTGTGTGTGTGTGTGTGTGTGTGTGTGTGTGTGTGTGTGTGTGCATGCGTGTGCGTGCGTAATGTTTTGTGCGTGCGTGCGTGCGTGCGTGCGTATGTTGTGTGTGTGTGTGTGTGTGCATGCGTGTGCGTGCGTGCGCGTATGTTTTGTGTGTGCGTGCGTGCGCATGCGTGGTGCGTGCGTGCGTGCGTATGTTGTGTGTGTGTGTGTGTGTGTGTGTGTGTGTGTGTGTGTGTGTGTGTGTGTGTGTGTGTGTGTGTGTGTGTGTGTGTGTGTGTGTGTGTGTGTGTGTGTGTGTAGAAGATGTATATATTTATCACCTGCATGTCTCTTATCCTTAGCTGCTCTTTTCTCACACTTATTGATACATAACCCCTGATAAAAACAACAGATAAAAACAACCAGAGTAGAGAACAAACATTAAACTATGGCAGCTCACAAGTTTGTAGCTCACAGGGTTGTGAATAGTTGGGGTGAGTTCGAGTTAGGATACCGAAGAGTAGGAAAAGGTTTTCTTTTTCCAAGTGTGAAGATGAACATTATGAATGGTTCCTTCCACCTGGTCCCAAGCAAGTACAACTGCCTTGTCACTGATTTACAAATCTTATAAACAGGCACTAAAAATTCTGGACAAAAAATCCAACATATACCATCACTGTCCCATCATCCAGAAGGTTTATATTTGCTGTTTATTTTTAAAAATCTTGCTCCTCCTCCCCTTAAGCAATTTGTGAGTCTGAGCAAACCCACAAATAATACAAGAGCGTCATTAAGGGGGGACTGGCTAAGTGTGTTTAGAAAGTCCACTTTTGGACAAAGTGCCTTCTCAGTGAAAACAGTAGGGGTATGGAATAGTATCCCGGTAAATATCAGGCAAACCAACACACTTAGTAGTTTTAAATCAGGTCTTAAGAAATGGCTCAAAGTGGGGCAACACTGTGGACATTTTTAGTCACTGAGCTTGTGTTTTGTGTGTTGTTGTTTATTTTATCATATATCTATGTATTTTGCTGTTGTGCTTTGTTGTTTTTTAGTCTATATTTTTTAACTATGTACTTGACCTTGTAATATAATGTAGGCCTATTTGCAAATAGTGCACTCATTGTATTATTGTCACATTTTTGTATCATTATTAATTTTAATCCCTCTTTATTTTAACACCTTCCTGTCCAGGGACTACAGATGAAAATTAGCCTCAGGGCTATAATCTGGCTCAATTGGATGTTGTGCACTGTCCCTGTCAAATAAACAATTAATGAAAATAAATGAAATGAAAGAATGCAGCAGGGTTGGTGAGATAGAGTTACTAGATGTGGAGGAAGAGAAGAGAACCTTCATGACCTCTTCATGACCTTACTCATCTAGCAATGGAGCTTGACGCACCTTTGGAGAAACACACACAAAAAAGAACATGTACCAGTACGCCTATTGACTAAGCTTGTTTGTTGCGAAGATATGGCAGAGACAGTCAGTCAATGAATCACCTCGTCAATGTCAATGAATGATCTTCTGATGAGCATTACTTCAAGAGTGGGACAGAACAGTGTAAAATCGCAGTTCAGGTAAAGTGGCAGTGGAAGTGAAAACTCACCTGGGAAACTCCCATTGTCATTGTGACACAGCACTCCATAGAACACAACGAAATTGCATTTATGCCTCACTAGTGCAAGGGGCAGCCCCAAAGGGTGCCCAAGGGAGCAGTGCAGCGGGACGGAAGATGCTCAAGGCACCTCAGTCATGGAGGATGGGGGAGGGCGGTTAATTACTCCCCCCACCTGGCGGGTCGGGACAGGAGTCGGACTTGCAACCTATGGGCTAAAAGTCCAACGTGCTTATCCATGACTGCGCCCACTTACCCACTGCCCCAAGGTAAGTGGGGGTGGAGTGTGATGTCACTATGTAGGCGAGTTTGTAGGCACATTTCTGTTCATGTCAACCAGAAGTCACTGACACACTTCTGGTTGATTTGAACATAAATTTGATCTCATCTCCCTCTGCCGGTAAAGAATCTTTTATATTATGAAACCATATGCAACCAGAGTCAATTCTACCCATTTGGGGGCCCCAGGCGAAATGTAGACATGGGCCCATCTTGAGTTAGTTTTGCTGGCATTTACCAGGGCTGTGTTGAATGTTGGTGGCCCCTACAGAGGGCAGTTTTGCTGTGGCTGTAGGAAATTGCCCAGACTGCTTATTGGCAAAACCGTCTTTGCATGCAATGTAAGTCAGTGATAGTCCTAGCTTCTATGACATCTTTCCATTGGATTTATTAAAGGGTGTGAAGGACCGTTTGTGTTGATATAAGGTAGGCCTACATTGTATGTAGCTGTGCATTCCAGCAAGAAGCAGAGGTGTCACGTAAAAGAAGAGGTAAAATAAATAACATTCATTTTCCTTCTTCACTGAGCAACTAGCTGATGTTTAGTTACTGTACAGAACCTGTTTTATGCGCAGCTGATTCTGAACTGCTTGGATCAATTTGTGGCAGTTTTTTTTTATTTTGTTACTGGTTTTCCCCCCCAGAACAACAGTTTATCTACATCAGTAGACACAATGGATAGACTAATAGGCTAACTCAGAGGTGTAGGTTTGGCTCAAAAAGTGGTGGGGACATTTTAATGGCAAATTGTCCGGATATGCTGTTTTTGCATTGTATTTGTGAAAAAGTGGTGGGGACAAGCTATGTTTATCTCAAAAGTGGTATGGACATGTCCCCACCGTCCCCCCCTAAAATTACACCCATGGGCTAACTATCACCACCATGTAGGCCAGGGATGTCAAACTCAGGCCCAGGGGCCAAACCTGGCCCGCTGTCACAGAATTTGACTTTGTCACCTCTGATGTAGGCTAGTTGGTATTGTAAGGAGCCTACACAACAAATGTACTTCTTTTACCTTTGACACCTGGCAAGATGTGCATGGCAGTATTTCACCCTCATTTAGTGCATGGAGAAAACAAATAAAATGAATTAATAGACAAATGACAATGCAATGCAAATGGAGGAGCATTATTTACAACTCCCTCCCCAGTAATTTGTCCTTGCCAAGAGAATGAAATGAAGTGGTACTTTGGAAATGTAGCCTATTGGACATAAGTAGGCCTACAGAGCTGTTTGTACAACCTGACGTCTAGCTTTTTGGTGAGAGGTTGCATTTCAGCAATATATAACATTTGCATAGCACTTTCTGGTTGTAATGTAGCCTAATGCATCTTGTAAAAAAGGTGCCTGCCATCTGTAGACGGAGGTATGAGGACAAAGGGCACTTTAATCAAAGATATGAAACATGGTTCTCGCGCATGGGGTTGCCTATATCAGATGGCGGACTGACTTAAATTGACGCAAACAGCTGGCAGAAGCTTGATCTTTTTCAAAACTTCTCCCTCAGCGCATGCGTGTTTATAAGCAAACAAACAAAAATAAAACACGAAGCCTAGTAGCATTTGGCGCCATGCACTGTAGCTTTAAGAAGGTGCTTTAATAAACAATGAATCTCACGTTGACAGCATGACATCACCACTGTATCGCCTCCGAAAAATATACAACGAGACCTCTGGAGTATTGCTTTCCAGGTAGCTAAACCTAGAATTATTTTACCCAATTTAAGGATACAATAGCCTATATTTTGGGAATATCTATTGAACACAAAAGTGTGACTACTGACTACTAGCCTACTGAGTCACAAGTAACACGAGACACCCATTAAACGTTCGGAGAACTGATCCTCGGCAGCACGACTGACAGAATTGTTCGGACGGCTATTGTTAAAACAAACGAATAGCTGTTTCTGAACGGTGAGTAGCATTATCTTTTGTTCGTTCGTGTACCAGTGTCATGTAGGTTATCATAGTGGTCTTGGGAAAATTCCAGCAATTTACTGTCAAGCATCTGTATTTCAACTGAGACTGTGACATGGATTTGGATTGGTGTTGACGCGTCCATAAGGTAGGCTATGCCTAGTCTACGTGGTTCTATGAGTGACATGCAAACATTTCACGCCAGTCATGCAGCGCTGTTAAACGGGACTTCGTTGACTGTATTGCAAATTACATGTGCTCCGAGTCAATTCATTTTGCCAGGCGACATACAGATTTGCACCCAAGGGACGTTTAAATTATGCGCGTATGTTGTGGCATGTAGGAATGTTTAGTGAGTGCATTTTAAATTGGTAGGCTACAGCAAAAAGAGCGCACACCCCTGGACTCCTCTGGAAAAGGCAAAAAAGGGGTGGGGTGGCCTTAAACCGACAACAAAACATGACCTGTTTATTTGGACAGATGCGGAGAACAAGTGCTGTCACGCAGTGATATTGTTTTGACAGCAATTTGGTTGGTATTGCATGTATAACGCTTATTTTATGCTAATATCCGCGCCAGCGGAAACCCAGTCCATTAATTCTCTCTCTCTCTCTCTCTCTCTCTCTCTCTCTCTCTCTCTCTCTCTCTCTCTCTCTCTCTCTCTCTCTCTCTCTCTCTCTCTCTCTCTCTCCACTGTTCTTACAGCTTCTCTGGCTATAAACGCTGCCGTGTTGTCTCATTCAGAAGGACGCCAGCAGAGGAGCTCCGAGAAGGCAGCGAACAGATAAGCATATTCTATTTCCATCGGCTATCCACACATCTAAAGCAACACCGCGACACAGAAAACAACAGCAATTCAACCGCCGTCCCTGAAGGAAATGTACGCCTGAGAGACTGGGTCAACTCGATTGCACGCTTCCCCCCTTTCTTTTGGTGTTGCTTGCTTCCTAGGATGGTTTCAATGTTGCGCTTGCGAGGTGATGTAAGCTGAGCTGGTGGATGCGGGTGCACACAGAGGAGCTGTCCACGCTGTCGAGGTGCTGATGCGGCTTTAGGAGTACGCCAGACAGTATGGCTGCCGGGAAGTTGCTCCTCTACGCCGGTCTCTCCCTGTCTTTGTGCGCCCTCGGCATGCTGGCCGTGGCTATCTGCTCCGATCACTGGTACGAGACGGACGCTCGCAGGTACCGAGAGCGGTGCCGAAGTTTCTCCAGCCGTCGGAAGGACCCGGGCTTTATTTACATTCCGAGTCTCCCGTTGCGCGCCAGTCGCTCCCGGCTGGACCGCTGGGAGGAGAAGCTGCTCCTGGCGAGGAACCGTCGGCAGCTGTTCGCGATGAGCGCCGCGGACGAATGCAGCAGGCAGTACAATTCCACCAACATGGGGCTGTGGAGCAAGTGCCACCGTCTGGGATTCGACCAGGACGTCGAGGATCTTATTCGCAAAGGTAAGAGCTGTGAAGTGGTGTGGTGTGTTAGACCACGACAGCTACAAGTAACAGCCTACAGAAGCAGCCATGTCACTGGAAGGAAAACACTTTTTTTATTTTGACGTTTTGAGAGGCAGACCGAGGGCTGTGGTGATGTTTCCCTCAGAATTCAGAACCATATCCTGTGTTGAAGTCGTCTTCTTGTTAGCATAGTTGGCATGTAGCAGCTAACAACAGTGACAGTAGTCTGGCCAGCAATAGTCAAGATTTCACCACCTTAGCCTAGCACAATGTTCCCACAGTTTTACAGCTAACAGCCTTCAAATGAAATCACCATTTCCACACTTGGTGTAGTGAAAGGGTGCTCTCCAACAAGGTTGATTTGCCTGGCATATTCATATCCACTGGAGATACTTACTGGAGTCACGGGACACACATTTGACCTACTCTGGTCCACTGAATTTTCACATAGATGAGCTTTTTCCTGACTATGTCCTTACATGCATGAGTAAACCAGGTCTCCACTCCACCCTGGCCTTGTTGAAACAATGTGTGTTTGTGCCTGCCAGATTCTGTGTGTCATCAGTTATTTGACAACCTCAACTGTGTGTGTGTGTGTGTGTGTGTGTGTGTGTGTGTGTGTGTGTGTGTGTGTGTGTGTGTGTGTGTGTGCGTGACTGTGTGTGTCCGTGTGTGCATGTGTGTGTTTGTGCACATGTGCACAGATGTGTGTGTGTGAGTGTGGTGGAGATTTTGGGCCCACAACAGCACTTTAATCAGTGAGAGTGTGATAGAGCTGCGGCATGCAGCTGTGCTCCTTACGGCCTTGTTATGGCAGCCTCACCACTGACCTGCCATCTGGGCCAGCGGGTAGCACACACACACACACACACACACACACACACACACACACACACACACACACACACACACACACACACACACACACACACACACACACACACACACACACACACACACACACACACACACACACACACACACAGCCTTGTGCACCCATATGCACACAACCTCACACACCCAATTGCACACATTACACATTGAGTCTCTCTCTCTCTCTCTCTCTCTCTCTCTCTCTCTCTCTCTCTCTCTCTCTCCCTCCCTCTCTCTCTCTCTCTCTCTCTCTCTCTCTCTCTCTCTCTCTCTCTCCTTCTGTCACTGTCTGGCTCTTTTTCCAACCAGAGAAAAACAACCAATTCCACCAATTCTACCCAATTCATCCCAGTCTTAATGGACAACACATGTCGGCACCTCCCCGAAACCTGCTAGAGTAATAGCTGCTGTAAATGAGTGGACAATAGGCAGGCAGGCAGCGTCCGGGGAACCCCCCCAGGGGACAGAGGAAGGCCCAGAGTTGCTCTCTCCCATGGGGATTCATGTCACAAGTAAAGGATGCATTAAGTTACTGCATGGGCCTACCGGGCACAGGCCCAGGGGCCCAAGAGCCAAGGGGGCCCTGAAGCCCAAGCCTCCGTGCAAAAAAAACAACCCATTTATTGGTCTGTATTTATGTTCTGATATTGTCTTAAAATTGCTCTATTAGCCTCATTCAAAGCTTTGGCGTGTAATAAAGTGTGCACAGCAAAAAAAAAATGCAGTGGTGATGCAGGGGGAAGAATACAGCTGAGAGGAGGGGGTGCATACTTGACATTGGGGGGCATGAGCCCATTTTATTGTTTAATATTAAGGGAGGTGTAGGCAGGCAAGGGGGTGTTTGCTCAAAAAAGGTTGAGAAAATCTAGAGGATGTTAAATTAACTCTATAATGGGTGAGCGGTTAGGGCGTCAGACTTGCATCCCAGAGGTTGCCGGTTCGACTCCCGACCCGCCAGGTTGGTGGGGGGAGTAATCAGCCAGTGCTCTCCCCCATCCTCCTCCATGACTGAGGTACCCTGAGCATGGTACCGTCCCACCGCACTGCTCCCCATGGGGCGCCACTGAGGGCTGCCCCCTTGCACGGGTGAGGGATAAATGCAGTTGTGTGCAGTGTGCAGTGTTAACTTGTGTGCTGTGGAGTGCTGTGTCACAATAACAATGGGAGTTGGAGTTTCCCAATGGGCTTTCACTTTGCTTTCTTTCATAAGTGTTGTATTAACACAGCATTTTTTCACTGTGTAGGAAAGGTGAATGAAATGGGAATGGTTTTACTTTGATAGCCTAAATAGTCTACATGAGTTAGCCAATAGCCGGCACAACATTACTTTTATTGCCTTCCTCTCTCACTTCATACGTGTGGTGGATCTGGCTGTAGTAGGAGTGGTGTAGTTTCTGTGTGTGTGTGTGTGTGTGTGTGTGTGTGTGTGTGTGTGTGCGTGTGTGAGTGTGTGGTGGCGGTGTAGTGTGATGTCACAGGCCTGTGGGAAGGCAGAGCAGCTTGTGTTTCGCAGTATCAGCAGATGCTCTCCTCTCCTCTCTTTTCTTCTCCTCTCCTTTCTTCTCCTCTCCTCTCCTCTCCTCTCTTTTCTTCTCCTCCTTTATGCTCTCCTCTCTTCTCTTTGCCAATCTCTTCTTCTCCTTTCTGCTCTCCTGCAATCCATTTTGCTCTCCTATGATTCCTTATTCTCTCCTCTCCTCTCCTCTTCTCTCCTCTCCTATCCTCTCTTTTCTTCTCCTCTCCTCTTCTCTCCTCTCCTATCCTCTCTTTTCTTCTCCTCGTTTCTTATCTAATCTCTTCCTTCCTGCTCTCTTCTGCTCTCCCCTTCTCTCATCTGCATGATCCTCTCTCTCCTCTGTTCTTTTCTTCATGTCTTCTGCTCTCCTATCTTCCCTTTATGCTCTCTCCTCCAGTATGTCTCCTTTCCCCCCTTTTCTCTCTTTTTTTCCTTTATGACTCTTCTGTCTTTCCTTTTCATCTTGCTTTCCTCTGCGTTCTTCTCCTCTCTTGGGCAATTTCAGAGCGTACGCACATGCATGTTTGTGGAGGAGGTGGTGCAGAGGAGCAGTCCATTTTTAAACCAGATGGATGGCTGTGTGTGTGTGTGTGTGTGTGTGTGTGTGTGTGTGCGTGCACACACGTGTGTCTGCATGCGTGTAGACATGCAAGATGTGTGTAGGCATGCTTACGTACGTATCAGATGTGTATCCATGCGTGTATGTACGTATTATATATATATACATGCATACGAATGTACAGTGTGTGTGTGTGTGTGTGTGTGTGTGTGTGTGTATGTGTGTGGGAGGAGTGTCTGTATGCACTGTGTCTGTATCACATATATTTGAGCTTTGTGTGTGTGTGTGTGTGTGTGTGTGTGTGTGTGTGCGTGCGTTTGAGAGAGAGAGAGAGAGAGAGAGAGAGAGAGAGGTGGGGGGTTTATGTATGTATGTATGTGTGTGTGTGTGTGTGTGTGTGTGTGTGTGTGTGTGTGTGTGTGTGTGTGTGTGTGTGTGTGTGTGTGTGTGTGTGTGTGTGTGTGTTCACAAATACAGTGTACCTAAGACAAATACCTTTGTGTTTTGGGTGTGCACAAGCTCTTTTGTTATTGCCACCAAAGATGCTTTGTTTTCCATTTCGATTCGCTGTCTATCTGTTATTTTTTTTGTTTGGTCTGCCTGTGTTCCTGTGTGTTTATTTGTCTGTCTGTAGCATGGATTATGCAACTAGTCATCAGTGTCAACGGATTTCAGAGAGGTATACATGGATGCAGGGACGGCCCAAGTCTTTATGGGGCCCTAAGCAAAATTTCATCCGGGGGCCCCCCATACCACCACCTACTCAGCATCAGATGCTTAATTTACTTGCACGAGTGAGGGGTAGGAGCTAAGGACATATAGGTAGGCGGTCTGTAGGTCGTGTACCCATCATGCACTGCACTTCTTGGAGCTAAAAGGTGCCATGGGGGCCCCATGCCATTGCATAGTTCGTTTATGCCTCGGGCTGGCCCTGCATGGATGGATAAAATTTCGATTTCAAAAGTTCCCTTGACTTAATGTGCCATTAGAATCTTCATTAGATCTCCATTAGAATAACATTGTACTTAAGTGGTAAAAATATAGCTGCTTTTTAAAAACTGAGGTGACATAACCACCCTGTCCAAAAAATGGTTTGAA
>NC_085871.1:4367468-4374968 GCF_034702125.1 Engraulis encrasicolus
CTGTTACCGGCCATTCCCTCACTACGATGACTAACGAAACTTCTGGGGGAAACATTGCTGTGGAAGGATGTATTGCTATTACATTAGATTACATTACATTATAGTGCATTACACTTAGCTGATACTTTCATCCAAAGCGACTTACGGTTATTTACAAAGTATTGGTGACAGTCCATGGAGCAATGTCGGGTTTTAAAGTGAATTCGAACCTGCAATCCTCTGATCTTAAGACCACCTCTATAGCCTTTAGGACACGGCTGTCTCCTGTTATGTAGTGTGTGACATGAAAGACACTACCTGTGGCAAGAGAGACATACTTAAACAATTTGATTGTAGGGTATTTGTTTAAGTTATGTATGTTGTTGATGTGATGTGTTGCACAGTGTGTGGCATGAGATGAAATTGTGATACGTCTGTGCTCAACTTGTCATCATGCATTGCGTATCTATGACACGCTGATTTGAACCCACTATTGCGTGTGTCCAATACGCATTTCCAAATTAAGGCGTGCTCCACAACGCCCTGTGACAGGTTAGGTTTAGGGATGGTTTTGGTTTAAGGACAATTTAGCTAGAAATTAACCTTATCTTTCTGTTCTTAGCAAAAGTAAAGCAGCAGAAACATTGCTTTACTGACAGGTTAGGTTTAGGGATGGTTTTGGTAAGGGCACAGGGTTAGGGTTAGGGTTAGTAACAGAAATGCGCTGTGGCAGAACAAAATTGCAGACATGGCGGGAAAACTGTGCAAACCTCGTCACGTGTCAAAAGTGCATGAAAGCGATTTACCGTTGCGTTGAGGAGCACGACTTAACTTCAAAATGCGTCGCACCAACACGCTGAATGCACTAGCGTGCACTGCATACGCTAAAGCATGATGACAGTCTGTTGTGCTACCTGATTTCCATGTATGCATATTATGCCATCATCAACATTGGTTAGTGTTTGTCATGTGAGACACTGCTTAAAGTTGCATTTAGGCAGATTATGAGGTGTCTGTCAAGGCTTGACTGAAAATCTACACAGTCATAACAATGTTTCAACCCCCTCCTCACACTTTGAATGTTTACATCTCAGAGTGCTAGCAGCTGATACACAAGTGATTATGTTTGAGGTACATGTACGGATATTTTCCTTACAAGTATATTTCAGGATGTTTGTTCAGGGCTGAAGCGGAAGACAGAGAATCATTGTTCGTCTTTACAGTATGGCGAATTTAAGCTTCGGCTGACTCTTCTGATGACTACGGTTTCTAGCCTCCATTCAAGATATTTATTTCAGTAGTGGTGGTGTTTTCTGAGTTAAGCGTGTGTACTACTATGTATGTCCGTTATCTGTATAGTATGCAAGTATGCGGCAATTCATATATGCAATATTGCGAGGTCTGTGTATGCGACATGTCACATTTTCTCCGGCAGCAGTGTGAAACGGATATTGTTGTTTTCCTCCGAGGACTCGTAAACGTGTGATATCAGTATGAAGGTCATCAGATTGAAGACATCTTCCAGACTCAACTCTGGATAATGTGTGAATTGGATAAGAGCGTCAACTGTAATTCATTTAGACAAGTACATTGTCTCTGTTCTTGCGGCGCCTGTTCAACCAGATTAGTCAGAAATATAGCTCTGTTGCACTGTTGTTTTTTGCTATTCTTTCTTCTCTATGCTGTAATTCAATGTAGTGTTCATTTTAGATTAGATAGGACAAAATAATGTTTTTTGCCGCAAAACCTCGCCTGGTAACATCATCTCCCAAGTTGAAACCCCCACACTTTGTTTTTTCTTTCCCCTCTTTGATCACAAGCCACAGATGTAATTCACATAATCATCTTTGGAGCAAAAAAAAATATTCAGTTCATTAATACAATTATTTGGCATTGCTCTGAGGCCTGCAAACAATAACTATCTGATATGGAAGACCCAGAGAAATTAACGTTTTTATAACCTCTTACTGCAGATGGGCCCGTCATTGACGGGCCTGTTCACTCTTTACTGAAAGCGCTCAACTACATCGTAACAACATTGCTATGACAATGCAGTATTAGCTCAGTTCTCAGAAAGCATACCAGGGAGACACGAATAGAGAGGGCTGCCAATAGCCATTGTTTCTGGGTTCTCGTTTTACAGGGGGAAGGGGAGGGCGATGCCCGCTTTATGCAGACCTAAATACTGTTTGGCCCTGATGAAGACCTATGGTCGAAACATGTTGGCATTTTAATTTCTAATATGAGTAGCCACAGATAATAAAGGCTTTTTTAATTTACCTCATTCTTCTGATTTTACCTCTGAGTGCCTGAGACCTGCTGCTTTTCTAAGTACTGTCCCATTGAAATGGATGAGAGGCATAGATTTTATACAACAACTCAGTTAAGAAAACTTTCTGGGGTTGTTGAGGGTCTGAGCGTACTTGAATCTATGATCAAGCAAACCCTAAAGCTGTAACTTGTAGGCCTACTGTTTGACCTTTTGAGGAAAAACGAACTTTTTATTTCAAGTCAAGCGGACACTGCACGCCCCTTTAAGCAGACCGGAACCTGTTCATGTCTGGAACCCATAGCAATGTATTACGTTGGCGTATCTCTGTATTGTAATATCTGAGCATTTTGTAGAAAAGGCTCCGTTTTTAGAAGGCATACTGTACGAAAAATAGCAACAGCAGCTGAAAGCTTCAGGACTTCGGGTCTTAACTGCATAATGCGGAGTGAGTGTAGGTGAAGAGGGTGATCAGTATGTCTTTTCTTGGAAGTTGTAAGTTAGTAAAGTCTTGGAGCTGTTATCTAGAAAACTTACTGAGCATAGCCTTGTGTTGAAACTGAAATTAGTGCACTTGATGCAAGCACACATGCACGCTCATACGCACACACATATGCACGCAGGCACGCAGGCACGCACGCACGCACGCACGTACACAACGCACGCACGCACGGACACGATTACACAGATGCTGTATGTTTGCATGCCCTCATGCCTGTGCGACAGTTGTACAAAAACAAGCACATGACCACACACACACACGCGTATAGCACATAAGCGCACGCACAGATGCACACACACAGACACGGACACGTGCATGCGCACACTCACTCACACAGACACACACATACACATACACACACTCACATGCACGCACACACACACACACACACACACACACACACACACACACACACACACACACACACACACACACACACACACACACACACACACACACACGCACACGCGCACAATCTCACTCAGATCAAATGCAGCCTTTGTAATGTGCACTGCCAGTCAATGTTCATCATCTCTCAAGGAGAGAAAATGAGGCTTGGTGCATTTAAATTGTGTGGGTGTTCGTCAGTCTTAAGCGTGATAAGTGTGTGTGTGTGTGTGTGTGTGTTTGTGTGTGTGTGTGGGTGTGTGTGTGTGTGTGTGTGTGTGTGTGTGTGTGTGTGTGTGTGTGTGTGTGTGTGTGTGTGTGTGTGTGTGTGTGTGTGTGTGTCTGTGTCTGTGTGTGTGAGTGGATGCACATTTCCCAGAACCTTGGCGGTGCGTCTGGCGAGATGGATGCTGCTTGTTTGTGCAATTACAGGGAGAAGTGGAGGGAGAAGGAATGGAGAGAGCACATGGAGCTGTTAGGCGGAAGGAAGGAAGGAAATGACACTCCTTCTCTCACTCTCGCTGTTTTTCTGTGTCTCCATTTTTTCGCTTTCACTCACTCTTCCTCTCTCCTTTTCTCTCTCATTTACTGTTACACTCTATGATGTCTCCCTCTAATGCTCTCTCTTTCTCTCTCTCTCTCTCTCTCTCTCTCTCTCTCTCTCTCTATCTCTCTCTCTCTCTTTCTCTCTCTCTCTCTCTTTTTATTCTATCTCTTTGTTTTTTCTACCTCAATCCCTCTCTCTTTCTCTTATTCCCTCTTCCTTTTCAACTGTACCATACTCTCGTATATAGACGCTCATGTCTCCATGTCTCATTTCCATCTGCTTGTCTGCTTTCCTTTGTCTTTCATCCATTTACTGTATTTTCCTTCTCACATAACTCTCTCTCTCTCTCTCTCTCTCTCTCTCTCTCTCTCTCTCTCTCTCCCCACCTCTGTCTCTCTGCTGTCGTTCAATTGAAATATGTTTAGCATTACCCTGATGAGGGAAGTCAATGGATCACAACACCCCACACGCCCTTCTCTTTCTTTTCCTCTTTCTCCTCTCCTCCCTTCCTTCTTCCTCCTCTCTCCCTTTCTGTCACTACACCTCCTCACCTCACGTCATCTCACCTCTTTTCTCATTGCACTGTTCATGCCATCCACCACCTCTCCTAATTTCTCTTTTCCTCATTCTACTGTTCAAGTCTGTGCTGCTCCCCTCAACACCAACACTGCCCCCCCCCCGCCTTACCTATCCACCTCTCCTCTCCGTATTCCATTGTTCATACATTGCCTTCATCCTCCTTTCTCCCCATGCCTCTGTAACTTCCTTACCACCTCCATTCCTCCCCTCTTCTGCCTCTCCTCCTCATTTCACCATCAATGGCTGTGCTCACGTCAACCCTCTTCTCTTCTCTTCTCTTCTCTTCTCTTCGCGTCTCTTCTCTTCGCGTCTCTTCTCTTCTCTTCTCTTCTCTTCGCGTCGCGTCTCTTCTCTTCTCTTCTCTTCTCTTCTCTTCTCTTCTCTTCTCTTCTCTTCTCTTCTCTTCTCTCATTCCATCGTTCATGCCTATGTGCCTGCCTGGCCCTCTCCACCTCCCTCCCTTCTTCCTACTCTCTTCTCTCCTCATTCCTCTTTTCTGTCTTCTGTCTCCCCCGTCCACCTCCCTCCCTTTTTTCTGCCTCTCCTCTTCTCATCCCACTATTCATGTCTATGCTCGATACACCCCTCTCTTCTCCTCTCTCCTCGTTCCTCCATTCACACCTCTGCCTCTACCTCCCTCCTCCTGCTCTGCATCTCTCTCTATCTCTCTCTCTCTCTCTCTCTCTCTCTCTCTCTCTCTCTCTCTCTCTCTCTCTCTCTCTCTCAGGTGTTCCTCAGGCATGACATCTCCATGGTGACTAGGCACCAGGGGACTCTGATTGGTCAAAGGTGTCTGTAGAAAGGACAACAGAAAAAGAGACACGAGAGAGAGAGAGAGAGGGGGGGGGATAGAGAGAGAGAGAGAGAGAGAGAGAGAGAGAGAGAGAGAGAGAGAGAGAGAGAGAGAGAGAGAGAGAGAGAGAGAGAGAGAGAGAGAGAGATAGAGATGGAAAGATAAAGAGAGAGGTGGTGCATAGAGACACATAGAGGAAGGGGGGGAGAGAAAGAGAGACAGACACAGTCAGACTTGGATACATGGCTGAATGCCACAAGAGCAACGAGAAAGCATGTCAGTCACAGGTGAGAGGAGAGATCCAATTGGCTGCCTTCACCAGTCAATCAGGGCAAGGTTCAGCCAGACAGCGTCCTATCCTAAGGATGTGTGATAGCTGTAGGTTCCGCCCCCGTTGGGGAATTGGAACCAGGCATTGATTGGATCAGTTTCTCCATTAGCTCGCTACCCTATTCCGCTAAGCCGTGATGAATGCTCGTGGGAGAGACGCCATTCAATAGCGTGCTTTGATCTTAAGCACCTGAGATGCCGGTGCAGTGCAATGCACGGCAAGCATGCAGGCACAGTTACTAATGATCGCATAGCACCCAGGTGGATATATGTGTTGAAATCACACGCAGAGGGTTGAATTAAACACAGCTTTACAGCATAGGATTTGAAGTGTTCATTCAACACTCAGAATAATAAAATAACTGAGAATGTAAAATAACCATACATTCTCAGAATAGTGTTTTTTTTTTACTGTGCAGACACAGTCACTAATGATGGCACTACTGAAGTGGGGTTTTCGTTTTGCATTGAAAACATTGGCCATGCTGTTCATTTTAGTCTCTGCACAGCACTTACATCCGTGTACGTAAATGTTTCAAATGTGCTTTATGAATCAAACTTACACTTGATTGCCGTGCGTTGCTGTCATAGACTGTATATAACAATGGGAACCAAAGTTCTATCTGTTTGTACACAGTTCATGGCTTCTGTCTCGTTGACTTCAAGGAAATGAAGGAACCAAAAAAGGGACTAAAGCAAGGCTTCCCAAAACTTCCCACAACTTGAAATTTTCACAAATATTCGGTGCCCACCTCTGGCCCAAGAAACAATGCAACTCAAATGAACAGCCAACAGCAACACAGCAAAACACATTTAGATTTTTTGAAAATGATTTCAGGACACACTTGGAATACCTTTGCGGCCCACCAGTGGGCTACGGCTCAGAGTTTGAGAATCACTGAACTAAATATTATATACACCTCACAATGTACTCTACATACTGTATTTGGGTGGTTGACATGACGCCTTGTTTTTACGTAACATTAGTTAAAAACCTACAAAACTTTGTAAACAAATGTGAATGAAAGATGTGGTACATCATGTTTCATATTAGTCTTACATGAGAAGAAACATTTTTGTTCAGATTCATGGAAAGGTTTATATGTCAAATGTCCTGTGGTGTGACTGTAACATTAATAAAACCTGGAATATATACAGCTATAAAATAAACCAACAACATTTTCAATCATTTATAAAGCATTTGGCATGATTGCATGAATATGAACCTTATATTAAAAAAATATGAATGTGAAAAAAAATCAATACAGTAATATTAACTACAAGTTCAATTTCGTAACACAAATTGCGTCTTGTGGGGTGACATGTAAGTCAGGTTTGTGGATGGGCAGCTGCAAGGCCAACTACAAGGGTCTTAAATACAGGCTCCTACCAGTTATACCTCAGTTATTGGAGAGTGGTGTGGAAGTTTAAGGTGACTATTAACCTCTTAATATGTCTACATATTGCAATGTTTCTGTCACACAATGCTTAGGTTCATTATGGTGTCCCGTGGTGTGACTGCTCTTATGGAAGGAAAAAAATGTTTTTGTTTTTTTTATGAGTGAAAACACATATTAAGATTAAACACAATATCATTATCTAGTTAGCATGAGCTCGGAGGTCAGGCACGATTTCAAAAGGATTAAAATGGACACAATGCAGTGAATTTCCTGTGGTGTGACTTCCTGTCCTGTGGTGTGACATGCTTAGGAATTGTGTTACTCAATCCTTACTTATTTTTCATGCATCATGCAAGTATATAAGGATACCAGGAGATGTATTTGTCACATTCACACAATTATTACAAGTATTACAGTGAAACCATGCAGTGAAATCATAGTTGTCTGCCTGTACGATGCATATGCGTGTGTGGGTGGGACTGGGGGTGCGGGTGGCTAGTAGTGTGTGTGTGTGGGGTGGGGGTTGAAGGAACAATAGCAGAAAGAGCATTGCGGATATGTTTGTGCAGAATATTCATCATTTTATTGTATCTTACAGCAGTGTTTCCTAACCTTTTTTGAGCCAAGGCACACTTTTTCCCTTGAAAAAATATCGCGGCACACCACCAACCAAAAATGATGAAATAATGAAAACAAGTAGCCGCGCCTATAGGC